>NC_060067.1:87134848-87437878 GCF_922984935.1 Meles meles | reverse complement strand
GAAAAAGCCTCAACGGCTTTGAGAAGACCATTAGTAGAAATATGGACACAAAAAATGCTGCTGATGGAGGTGCCTGATTGGCTCAGTGGATTAAGCATCTGCTTAAGTCTGCTTCTCTCTCTACTTCTCCCCACCTTGTGTGTGTGTGCTCACTCTCTCAAATAAATAAATAAAATCTTAAAAAAAAAAAATCTTTTGCTGAGGGCTCAGCAAGAAGCAAGGAACTTGCTAGAGGAAGGGAGATCCTTGCTATGTAGTAGTGGAAAGTTTAGAAAAGTGGTTTCCTGCTGTTACATAGAAAGCAGAACTTGTAATAATAAACCTGGATACTGAATTGAGGAGATCCCTAAACAAAATGTTGAAGGTGAGGCCTGGTTCCTTCTTCCTGTTTATAATAAAATATAAGAAGAAGAAAAAGACATTGAAGAAAGAACTGTTAACCAAAAAGGATCCAGGACATGAGGATTTGAGAAATTCTCAGCCTATAGAGATGGCAAAAGATACTAAAATTAAGAAATTACTCCTGAAAATGTGGCACTGAATAAAACGTGTGGGTGTGTCTATACAACATTTTGCTGCCACCCTGGAAAGATCAAAAGGTCAGAGTGTTCAATCACCAGAGATTAAATGTATGCCTCATAGATCTCAATTAGATCCGATGGCCTCTTTGAGAAGTTTATTGGCAATGTACCTTAGATATTTCATTTCAAGCCAAAAATAGAAAAGGAATTATCTCAGAAAGAAATTTATGAGTGAGTCTTTTGTCTGATGGAGTAAACCCTCCAGAAATCCACATAAAGCCACAAGGTATACTTGGGAATATTTTGTTAGCAGGAGCATTCCAGCTTCAACTGAAAGTGGCAGCAAGAATATGAAATAAAAGGAGACGCTCAGCATCCCCATTCTCCTGGCAGGAAGCAGGGTCTGATAATACTAGTCAAGTACAAACAGGATCTACCTTTCATGAAAAAGGAAGGATGACTCAGAGCTAAGATCACCAGAGGGCATATCCTTAATTCCTAAAACCTAATAGGGCCTTCCTAGCTGGATCTAAAACTGACTTCATTTTCCTTGTTTTGGGGCCAGAATGCCTATAACTATATTAGATTTCTATTGCTGTGTCACAAATTACCACAAATATATAAACTTAAAACAATGCAAGTTTATTGTCCCTCAGTTCTGTAGGTCAGAGTTTGTTATGGCTCATCTGGCTTCTCCGAGTCTTAGAAAGACTAAATCAAGATGTCAGCCAAGCTGGACTCTTATGTTGGGGTTCTGAGGAAGAATCTGTCTTAAAGTTCATTGGCTGAATTGAGTTCATGTGGTCCCCCGTTTCCTAGCTGGCTGTTGTCTAGGGTCCAGTCTTATCTCCTACAGACCACCTTCCTTTGCATGTGCCCCCCCACCCCACCCCCACTTTCTTCAGAGTCAGCAAAGGCACAGGGAATCCTTCTTGTGCTTTGAATCTCTCTTTCTTTTCTTGATTTCAGGGTTTTTTCTGGTATTTGAGTGTATGAGACCATTTCAATTTTAAGCAGTGAGAAATTCTCAGTACCTAGGCAATACACATAAAATGTGTCCCCTCAGTTAAAACAAGAAACACAAGCCAGTGTCTTGGTTGGAACCACCTTTGATTTTATAAGTGTTCCTTTCTACAGACACACTCTCTCTACAGCCACACTCTCCCAATACCGAAAGTTATCTGACGAATATTGATGGAATAAAATGACAAGTAGTACATAGTACTCTATTTTATTGGCCATTGGGATAAAACTCTATGGAATTGTCTGAGAGAGCAAGCCTATTAGAAGAGAAAACTGGAGGGGTGCCTGGGTGGCTCAGTTGGTTAAGCAACTGCCTTCGGCTCAGGTCATGATGCTGGAGTCATGGGATCGAGTCCCACATGAGGCTCCCTGCTCAGAGGGAAGTCTGCTTCTCCCTCTGACCTCTTCCCCTCTCATGTTCTCTCTCTCTCTCTCTCTCTCAAGTAAATAAAGAAAATCTTTTAAAAAATAAAAATTTTTAAAAAAAGAAGAGAAAATTGGAAATCCAGATATGAATTTCTGATTCTAATTTTGAGCAAATCATTTATTGGATTCACTTTTCACCATAGGATATTTTCATAATAAAAGCTTCAAAAATACCACTAAAGAAATGCAAAGCCATGTATTATTATTAGTATTAATTATCAGTTCTGTGACACTGCTGTTACTGCTGTGGTTGTCTCTGATAAAATAGTCCTTTCCTCATTTTTTAGAAAGATCTGACTCCTGCATCTCTCTTCCATGATTCCTCTACTTGTGTTCTCTGTCCCAGCCACACACACTTAACACTATGTGTAAGTCCCTGGACATGCTGTTTGTTCTTTTGTGCCTCCTGAGCTTTCTACTCTGAACTGACTTGCAATTTTGTCATTTTTTTTTTCCATCTGCACTTTCCATCCTTTAGAAATCAGAGTACAAGACCTCTAACACTTCACCTAGTATTTGGTGCCCTTCCATGTGCCTTTTATTGTGATTCTGAATTGTGTTCCCTCCAAAATTCACATGTTGAAGCCTTCATCCTCAATATGACTCTACTTGGAGGTAAGGCCTTTAAGGGAGTAATTAAAATTAAATAAGGAAAGAAAGGTGAGGCCTCAAACCAATAGGACTGATGACTTTATAAGAAGAGGAAGAGACACCCGGGGGGTATACAAACAGAAGAAAAGACCATTTTAAGACACAATGAGAAGGTGGTCATCTGCAAGCCAAGGAGAGTGATCTCATCAAAAACCAACCTGGCCAGCATCTTGATCTTGGACTTTCAGCCCCTGGAACTGTGAGGACATAAATTGTTGTTGTTTAAGCCATGTAGGCTGTGGCGTTCTGTTAAAGTAGCCCTGGCAGGGTAGTTCAGTGCGTTTGTTGCTCCCTGTGCAGAGCTCATCCATTGTTGTTGTTGCTCTTTTTCAATAGTGAAACCCATACTGAACGAAAACAGTAATATCCACTCATAAGCACAACTAGAAATATGAAGGCTGATTGTTGGCTTCTATTCTTAGCTTCAAACTTCCAGAAATATTAGGACAAGTTTAATGTTTTCAGTGTCTCAACTTCTGTTTTCTCTGAAACTTATCATTTGACTTTTATCTTCAAAATCCAGCCAAAATTGTTTTCAGTTATGTCATTAATGACCTTCTAATGGACCACTCCTCCTCATTGAATCAATCTTACTGTGTCAAAACAACACTTTTTAGCTTGCCCTTATTTTGAAGTTACAGTTCTTTTTTTTTTCTCATAAATCTTTGACTCTCTCTTTCAGTCTTCTTTTGTTCATTCATTTCCATCCATGTTTCTCTTAAATAAGATTATTCTGCTTGTTTCTATTCATTGTCCTTTTTTTCTCTTTCCAAATTCTCATTCAAGGCCTCAACTTCTGCTAGTGTCTGTATTTGAAGGGATCTCCCAAAGAGATATGCCTGGTCCAACTTCTCTGTACTATGCTCACTACTGCAGATTTCCATTTGGATTTCACACAGGATTTCAGACTCATTATGTTCAAAATTGAATGCCAATGAAAATTTTAAAATAGAGGAAATTGTGCACTGAGAAAATAGAAGGGAGATAATGTAAATCTTAGAGTTGGAGTAAATATTTTCTTATCTCTAGCGCAAACTTGCTAGAGATAAGAAAGCTAAAGCAAAATACAGCAAGCCCTCAAGTCTGTATTTCTGGAAAAAAAAAAAAGAAGGGTTCAATGGCTATCAGTTAATGTGGCCTCTAGATTTTGTTATGCTCTTGTTTTCAAGGGCAGTACTACAATTATGAAACTCTGCATTATAAAGACAAGTCAGAGAAATATCTTATGTATTCTGAAGTAAATTATAATAGAATGTCTTAATATCAGCCCCAATATCAGTCATATATTTTTTCTTTCTAAAACATTTATGTCAGTTCTTAATTTTTTTGTCTCAAGATACCTTTACATTTTTAACAATTCTGAGGAAGCTAAGGAAATCTGTTATGTAGATTGTATCTATTGATATTTACTATATTCAAAATTAAAACAAAACTATAATTATTATTTTTAAATAGCCATAAGCCCATTATAATTTTATAAAAATAATTATATCTTCCAAAACAAAAAAGATTATGTGAGAAAAAGTCAATGTTTTACATTTTGCAAATGTCGCTAATGTCTGGCTTAAAGATAGCTGGATTCTTTTATACCTGTGCATGCACCCTGTTTTGATGTGCTTTTTTGGTTAAAGTATGTTAAGAAAAAAAAAGTCAGCCTCCCACAAATAAGTAATTGGAAAAAGAAGAGTATTTTAATAGACTTTCAGACAATGTATAATATTTTCTTTTATACTACACCAAAACTTGGCAAATGGTGATGTCTTAATCCTTTAAAACTTTAGCTTCAATATGGAATTGGAACCCATATCAATGGACTTTTCATACTCTGTTACAAAAAATTTAATTGGTCTTTTAGTCTGCTGGGCTGCTATAACCACAGCATAGAATGCCATAGACTGGGTGGCTGATAAACTACAGAAATTTATTTCTTATATTTCGGGATTCTGGGAAGTCCAAGATCAAAATACCAGCAGATGTGGTGTCTGGTGAAGGCCTGTTTTCTGTTTCAGAGGCGACAATCTTCTTAGTGTCCTCACATGGCATAAAGGGTATAAAAGCTCCATAGAGAGGACGTAATCATCTTCCAAAGGCCCCAGTCCAATTACCAACACATTAAAGTTCCAACATATGAATCTGGAGGGACACAAACATTTAGTTTATAATGACTGGCCTATCTTGAACTTACTTTCTGTCTTTCTTTCTTTCTTTTTTTTTTAATCTTGAACTTTCAATTGACTTTTATCCATGCATGATTTTGTTATATCAATAATTGGTCATTTGAAAAATTTAGTTCACAGTTATGCAAATGCAAATACATTTCATTAGATGATGTCAAAAAACTCCACGTTTGTTCATATTACCACAAATTGAATCAGAAAAGTTGGTTAAGTTCACAGAGATGAGATGGAAGCTGATATTTCAAAAATTTAATTTCAGTTCAAAAGCATAAATGTTGTCATTGGTAATAAATAGTATTACTTGTATTTTTAGAGTGACAGTCTCACTTCATTCATTTTTTGAGAAAATATTTGCCGGATAGTCAAGTCTGATAGTCATAGTTTGTCCATCAGATGTTCTTTCAATTAAAAATGATGTTTCATTAAAAAAAAAAAAAAGTGACCAGTTTACCTCACAATTCACATTACACAAAAGTGCTTTTCATTGAGTCAGTCATAGTTTGGTATTCAGCAGGATATGTACTCAACCATGAAATTTAATAAAAATACTTTTTTGATTGCTTAGTCACATGTATTCTTAGGTGAAACTGGTTTTTGTTTTTTTTTTAACTGTGAGTGTATGGCAGTGAAAATGCAGTGACTACTAGCACAGCACACACTACTTTTGAATCATGTCAACGTGCCAGCAATTTTATTCACTATTGCTTTTGTAGCTATCACTGGAAATGTCAACACAGTGAAAAAGTCAAAAGATTTTTAGTTTTCTTTTTTTAAGATTTTATTTTGTTATTTATTTGATAGAGAGAGATGGAACACAAGCAGGGGAAGTAGGAGAGGGAAGCAGGCTTCCCACCAACCAGGAAGCCTGATACAGAGCTCCATCCCAGGACCCCAGGATCATGAGCTGAGCTGAAGGCAGCCGCTTAATGACTAAGCTACCTAGGCACCCCAATTTTTAGTGTTTTTATGAAAGTAATTTTGACCTTATGGATCCCCTGAAAGGGCTTTAGGGATCCTTTCTTAATGATCTAAAGATCACATTTGAGAAGAGCTGATTTAATTACACCCGAAAATGGATTACAGTGGAAAAGAGGAAGAGAGAGCATATTTATTATATTTTTCTTTAAACTGGCTCCTCTGTCCATATTTCCTGTCTTGTTTAATGGCACCATTTTCAGTGAAGGTCCTGGCAGGAAAAAAGATGGGCATACTCAAATTGGGTGGCTCAGTTGGTTAAGCGACTGCCTTCAGCTTGGGTCATGACCTTGGAGTTCCAGTATCGAGTCCACATTAGGCTCTCTGCTTTGGGGGGGTGGGTGGTCTGCTTCTCCCTTGACCTCTCCACTCTCATGCTCTCTCTCTCTCATCTTCTTTTTCAAATAAATAAATAAAATCTTAAAAAAATAAAGATCTACTAAATAAGCTAAAGAGAGGTGTGTAAGTAAGTTTCATGGAAACAAAGAAAGGACAAGTGCAGTACACCAAGGTTAGCCACAGTAGAAAGTGTTACCACCCAGGACCTGAAGGGACAAATGGAGAGAGTAATTACTGGAAACTGGAGGGAGGAGCACAGACAGAGGGCTGCCTGAAGCAGGCCTTCAGTTAGAGGACAGAGTCAACCTGTGGTGAACCCCCAGGAAAAGAACTAGAAGAACTTCTTGACATCTCATCCCTGCCTTCTCCCATCTCTTCTCCCCACCTTCCACTTGCCTAACTCACAATGAAACTAGAGGGCAAGGGTGGAATCTGCACAGATTAGCCTCTGGGCTCAAGTTTAGTGACTAGTGAAGAATCGATCTCAAAGGAGAGAAGGAAGACATCCAGGGATTCAAATCAGTCCTGGAATTTTACAACCTCTTCAGCAAACCCATAATTCAAGCATTCACTGGATCTTCTGTTTTGCCTTCCTAATTTAACTCAGCAGTTTTCATATTTGATTCCTCTCATCACTGTTTCTGTTCAGGATTTCCTCAGTGCTTATCGAAGCATTATAATATTCTCCTGACAGGTCTTTGTTTATCTAGTCTTCTCCAATCCATCTTCCATATTGCCAGCATAATGCTCATTTTAAATACATATCTAATCATAAAAAAAAGTTGATATTTTATTGAGCCCATATTACCATAAGATAAAGCCTAACATCCTTTTTGGGTTATACAGATCCCTCCATAATTCTACTCCTGCCTACTGATACTGCTCTCAACTCCTACTTTTCCCACCCTCCCATCACATGTTCCAATCAAAGGCAGCCATCTTACCTAAATGTTTTCATTCCTTTGTGTATTTGCATGTTATTCTTACCACCTGAGACTCTCCCTCCTCATATCCTTTGAACTCTTACTCATTTTGGTTTGTTTTTCTCCTTTTCTCCCCCTCCTCGTTCTCCTCTTTCTCACATAATGAAGCTGATAAACTGTATTCATTATGCTTTTAAAATGTATTTAATTTATTTGAATAGGAATACATATACAAAATTATATTGTGTGGAAATCCTTTTCATCCTCCATAATTCAACTTAACAGAATATCCTCTATAAAGCCTCTGTTTAGCTTTCTCCATTCATCACCACCAATCCAGTTCTGGTGGCAGTAACTCCTTCTCTTTGCATTTCCTGTATATATATATATCGAAGGTAGGATTTATTCTTGATTATCAATGGATGTATTTTCTGTTCCTAGTAATTCTTTGTATTCATATAGCCTATTTTCAATTCAATATAGACAGTAAGCATCCATTGCCTGAGGGGACAGATGATGCCACAACAAAAAGGAAGAAAAAAGTCATTTTCATTTCTGAAGCAAAAGCTTTTGATTTGTAATATCTTAGGTATTTTGAGCTTCCAAAACCTCGAAGACGAAGAGTATACATTTTATGCTGAGAAATCATGGAGTTAGAAGAATGTATAATGATATAAAAACAGAATTTTCTCATTCTAGGGGGAAAATCATTCTATGAGCGAGGAAGAAAAGGGAGACTCAGAGTGGAGGTAGGGAGAAGGTGATACCAGGGGCTCCCTGAGGATGCACCCTGAGCCCGATGTTCTCAGCTTCATCTCAGAATATACAATGGACATCCTAGGTCACTTGCAGAAGATGGAACATGAGAGCAGAGATTTCCAGAGTGGAGCTGCACGATTAGAGTAGCAGCAACTTCATAAACAGATAGTGTCTGAGCAAAGGTGCCTGAGACAGACTCCAGAGTTTTCTTGTACCCAGGGTTGTATGAGTGAAAATCAGTTGTTCGTTATATGCCTCTGAGAGGCTCATAAGTACTTTAGAGAGCTGGTCTTCCAGATTAGGGTTTAAGTATGATTTAAAAGTGAAAGACAGGCTTGCATGGACTAAAAACTAGAGAACCAATGGGAATATGAACATTTTAGCAGGGGCCAGGGCAATTGGAGGAAAACAAACCATTAATAGACTGTTCCCATTCTATTCCCTACTGTTTCTTCCTCCATTCTATCTGGGCTCTGAGAGATCCCTTAGAACACTGAAATAATTCTAAGGATCAGGGGGAGTGTGAAGTATGAATCGATCAAGGGAATTCAAAAGTTTTCCTGAGGCTATTCTAAATTGACTGATTCTGAGATTAAATTTCTATTATCAAGCAGAATGGAAGTCACAATAGAAATATGTTGAATTACTGAAAAAGTAAAATCACAATTCATGCACACTGTGTTTGAATACTAAGTTTTTTTATATGATGGCCTTCTAATATGGGATTTATAGCACTTTATTTCATTTATTTGTTTGCAAATCCGTCTTCCCCATTAGATTGTAAACGTTTGAAAGACAGGAAATTGTTTTTATTCATTTCAGTATTACCAGAGCCTGCATAATACCTGCCCACAATGGTTCTTCAAGCGGTGTGGAAATATCACAAGATCATTGACTCTTTCATAAATACAGGTTTCAGGCTGGCCACTAAAATGGTTTAAAAATATGTTTATTTCTTTATTTATTCATCTCTCTCTTCCTTTTTGATTTTACTGCTATCCTGAAGAAAGTGAAAGTGAAAGAATAGGAAGAAGCAATTGTATCTTAATAACACAAAAATTGGATTCTAATCTTCAATATACACATACACATATTGAAAGTAGACAGTGAAACTCTGGCTATCTTTATGAGTGGGCCTTGAGAGTTAATTAACAGCAACATAAATTGACTTCACATAAATGAAAAAGAAAAAAGATAATTAGAAATATAATTAGATCTTATCATGCTATTATGAATGAGTCAGCAAAAACGTCTAAAGGATTTTACTCTTCTGTTATTTATATACCTTAACATATTTATGCATTAAAAAAATGCCAAATAGTATGAGATAGGAAAGAGCAATTATATATATTCAGTTAATTATGAAATTTCCCTACAGCAATTCTCTTATTTTTTATGTGGACTGACAGGTAAAAGACATTAATTATAATGTATAGGCATTTGATAATGTGTGTGTGTGGGGGGGGAATGCATGCATATGCATGCCCATATACATACACACAAAAATAACAAGTCTTTTGAAGTTTAAACTTCAAACTTTTTAAACTTTAAATTTAGAGGTATGAATTTATAGAACTGGAAATCAATCAGTTATCCAACAACATTCCTTTAATTGTGTTCTCTCAATTCTATTAAACTTTGTGGGAGAATAAAATGTTAAATGAAAACATACTGCTTGATTTAAAGCAGCTTATCCTGCAACTGAAAAAAGAAAACACATACTGATAAAATAGTAAAAGAATATTGGTAGAATATGTCATGAAATGAAGCCTCCTCCATAACAAAGACTCGACTCTATGACTCACAGGTTGAAATTAAAGAAAATGCTTTACCACCGGGGGCACCTGGGTGGCTCAATCAGTTAAGCATTTGCCTTCTGCTCAGGTTATGATGATCCCAGCATCCTAGGATCAAGTCCCTCATTGAGCCCCCCACTGAGGCCTCCATCTAGCCCCCCATCGAGATCCACATTGAGCCCCCCCATTGAGACCCACATCGAAACCTGCCTCAAGGAGTCTGCTTCTCCCTGTCACTGCTCCTTCCCACTTTTGTTCTCTCTCTCTTACTCATTCTTTCTTTCTCAAATAAATAAATAAAATCTTTAAAAAAAATGCTTTACTACCAACCACATCCAATTTAACTTTATAAATTTAATATGATCATAGCAGTTTATAGAGAGTAATCATTTGATTAGTCTCTGAAATATTTCAAATGTACACAATGAAAAACTTTTTTACTTTAATAAATACATTTATTTTTCATAGCATTTAATAGAGTTATAGTCCTGTTTCTGCATTGCTTTCAGTGAAATAGTATTTATATGATAAATCATTTTGAGCTAAACATATGTACTATTAAGAGTTCACATCTAATGGGAAAAACTGTGTTTATATTAAATATCTCAGTGACATACATAGCTTATAATAAAAACATAGCACTAGATGGCTGTATTTTCTATCACGAACCCCCCCACCATCCACCTTACATAAGACTTCAACTGACTGGACCAGGAATGAGAAGCTAACCCAGTAAGGAAATTTATAGATTGACCAGAAAGCCTAAAGGTGAACAAGACTGAAAAGGTCTGCAAAAATTGAGATGAATTGGGCCAACATTGCTGTATATTCTGGAGCAGTCTTCAGATCCACAGAGAAATTCAGGCGGGTACAGCAGAAGCTATAAATGAAAAGATGCAGAGAGACTGTGAATTCCAATAAGACCCATGATGAGTCATATTAAAAAAAGAAGTATAAGAAGACAGAAACTATCAATAATCATAAACTAGAAAAAAAAAGAAATATAAAATCAGTTTGTAGTTGAAACAAAAGAGAAAAGACTCAAAAAGGAGGAATGGGAAAGCAAGTAGAGGGATTATATTACTTGCTAGTTTCTAAAGGGAAGAATCATAAATTCTCACTTCTGAGGTCCCTATTCTTGCCTTGAATTTAGTTCCAATCCCCATATGTACTGATTCTATTCAGCATCTTTCTCATATATTTCTATGTAAGCATCATCTCTCTTACTGAGTCTTATATTAAACTTCCATTACTGGAGCTTGTTTAAGTGACTTTGCTCCTTGCAACCAAAAGAGCCTGAACAAACATTCAACAATGAGTCCATATTATGTTCTAGGTGCTTGGGATGCAGAGATACCTCTGCACCTACAGAGTTCAGTCACCAGAAGTAGGACAAACATTATAAATAGATGACTCAGAATACATCAGAAAGACTGAATCTTCAGTTTTCCAACAACAATCCTATATTACTGATTTTTATCAGCCTACAAATCTATAAATCCAGGCCTAACCTCCTTCTTGACTTTCAGTGTTTTGTTTGCAAAAGGCTGCTAGGAAACATCATTTATCCACATCCTTTCATGATTTTCTCCTAAAGTAGAAATGTTTTGGTCTTCCCAATTTTAATGTCACTGCAAGAATACAGTAATATTGGTTTAAAACTTCAGTGCCATCATTTATTTCAGTTCTGTCCATTCCAACAATTAGACAAATTCCATGGATTGGTCTTCCCATTGTCTTTTCCCCCATACCAGCTGATCTTTCTCTAGGTAAGCCCTGATAACCCTTTAAATGGTTTTCCCACTAAGCTGGCTTGAAAATTAATCTCAGTAAGAATAGCTCTGACAGGTCCTTCATTTCCCTTTTCAGAAACTCTCAGTAGATTCCCAGTACTACTAAGTCGAATTGTGATTCCCTGGCTTCTTTTAGGTCAGATGATAGTTTTCCAATGTTACTGCTCATCACTATTTTAACTACAATTGTCATATCAGTCAAACTAACACTACATAGTCTTTCTGTATGGTTTGTCCTCTCTGCCCACTCTCTTCTTTACTCTTGGAAAGACCTCCCCACATTTTCCATCAAAATCCTTTTCTCAGATATAATTTAAATTCTATTTTTTAAAAAGAAGTATATTTGCTGAGACTTGCCACTGTATATAATTGCTCTCTTACCTGAATTCTCATAGTAATATTTTATGATACAAGCTGACTATTTGTGCAATTTACTGCCACTCTGCTGCTCAGTTATAAGTTCCTGAAGGACAGGGACCATGCATATCCATTACTAGTCATTACCACCCACCCTCACCCATCACCCTACCTTGACATTGCTATTCCTCAACAAGAATGTTGAATAAATAAAATGTACTGTGACTAATACAGAGAGGCACAGAGACACTTTATAAAAAGCAACTTCACTCAATATACCCACAACATGATATTTTCATTTTAATTCAAATGAACATATCTTTCCATCCCACACAAATCTGTTCCTCCTCCTGCATTCCCTCTTACTGTTTAGCTACATCATCCGCTTGGTTGCCCCAAGTCAAAAACCTGGGAATCACCTCACACCTCTTGATTTTCTTTACTCTTCATATTAAATTCTATTTTTTTCTTAAATATTTTTTATACCTGTTTTCTCCTTTTCAACATTACTATTTAGTTCATATTCTCACCTCTCTCTTTGGTCTTCCTACTTACAGTCTCAATCTTCTGTAATTCATCTTCTATACAATTGCAAGAGTTGTATTTTGAATACAAAAAAACCCCAATCATCATGCTCCTTTGTTAATTTTTCCCCCCTCTTGGCTGCTCTGAACCTATCTGTGTGGGAGGAAAGTTCCTGTGTATAGCCCTTCATGATATAGTACCTAACAAGCAATCTAAATTATCTCCTAACCTTTTCCCCCATATACAATTTGTGCTTAGTGAATTGCTTGAACTCTTTATACTTCCATACTTTTGGAAACATTCTATTAGAATACTTCCTTCTCACACTTCCATTCACCAGAAAAACTATATAACCTTTAGTTTTACATTTCTTTATGGAACCTTTCTCGATTTCCTCCAGCTGTCTTCGCTATATTCATTCTTCTCCCTCCACATTATATGTGTTAATGCCTATTTCATTAAAACAGTGCATTATGTTTGTCTACTTTGCCATTAGATTCTTTAAGGATACAAATTTTTTTAACATGAACTTTTAGAACTAGTGGAATATATTTAGAACCTAGTAGAATATATTTCACAGAGTCATTCAATAGGCACATGATGAAGTCTTGTGAAAAAGGATTAAGGAATAAATTAATATGCGTTATAGGAAAGAAAACCTCTGTATTTCTTAACTTTTAAATCATAGATTTCATTGTTGGTAATTTTAAATCATCCCTTGAAGTGTAAAAGGGGCATTAAGCATTATCTTTGATCAGTACAAATGAATAATCATGAATAAAAATTATGACATGAATTAATAATAACATAGTCAGACTTTTTATTTCCTTAGTAAGAAAAAATAAAATTAGTAACCAACACTAAACACAGAATGCTAGATTATGCCTAAATTTATTATTTCATGAAAATTTAAAAAAATGCACCTACACATTCTATACTTTCTTTTTTTCACATTCTGTACTTTCTAAATGTGAAAGTTTAAAAAACATTTATATCCATTTTCAACAATGAGGATAATTGAGTTGACTTTTTAAATAATGATTATCATCACTTTCATTATCCCAATGTCCTTAAAATTTATATCTATTAAAGAGAAAGATGAAAGAGTGTGTGTCCCTGGAATGATAAATAGATTTTAATGCACTTAGCAAAAATTATATCATAGTAGTAAGAAGTATTGTACTTCAATAAAAAATGAACATATTTTATGCCACAATAGTTAAAGTAGACAACATTATATCTGTGGCTCCGCCTTATAGACCAGAAATACTTTTGAGTAATTTTACATGATTAATAAACCTATAAATCTTACTACTATCAAGTCACAAACTTTATTTCTCCATAATAGCTAAATTTATATTCATTTTACATTCTATTTTGGAGATCTAAGTAAGAATTTTAAATACAATTTATACAATTAACTTTGAAGGCTATATCAAGTTATTAACTATCCAAATTAAGGCGAGTTCTTTGACATCCAAATATATTATATCCTAGTGTCAAAACATTTTTTTTTTTTTGGTCAAGGACACTATAATAAAAATATAAACCATATGAAAAAAAAATATATATATAGCGATATAATTTTTTAATAAAAGAAAGTACCTTGGTTTTAGTCTATTAATAAAGGATTCCATAGAATACACTGTAAAATAGTCACTTTATCCTAAAATAATTATGAAATAATATGATGCTGAAATGATTCAGATGTTTGCTTTAGTTTTTTTATAAATCAAACTTCATCATTTACTGATATAAAATCTAATTCTCGAGTTTTTACTGCTAGGAATTGTACTAGGTCCTAAAAGTACATTATTTTAGTTAATCGTCACAACAATTCTCTAAAGTAGGTATTATTTTCACTATTTAACCAACGAGAAAATGGAGGCTTGGATGGGTTAGGGAACTTCCCCATAATTATGCAAGGTGCCAGTGGATTTGAAATAGTCTGAATCCAGTCTGGGAACTTCATGGCTCCATTAATAGCCTACATATACCTTTATTTTAGATCAACATTGTAAAGTGTTCAAGAGAAGAAGTGCATAGTAACCTGGTAGTGATCTATAGAGAAGATTAAACATTAGATTGGAAGGGCAACTGAATGAAGTTTAAAATTGATTCTCTCCTTGTGATTTCATGAGGCTATTTCTACCTTCGTTGTCACCATAATCTCTCAACCACACAACTGCCCTGTTTACCTGCTGTCCCTGATTTCCCTCTATACCACCTCCACTCTGTTCTCTACACTACAGTTAGAATGATCTTTCTAAATCTGTGTGACCTCACAAATTAAAGTTCTGAAATAAACAATAATACTTAAAATGATTTATAAACTCAACATAGGTTAACTCCTATCATTTCAACCTTTCCCTGTACTTTGGTCTTCTTTTTAGTCCTGCCTGAAGAGCCATCATCATCAGCCATGAAATGTGTAACTTTTCACGGGCAGCATTCATAGAGGCTACAAAGGGGTTGTGAGCACCAATTAAGGTAAGCACCATAATTTGTTCTGTTAAAGGGCCTTTACAAAGGTTTTTTTTCCCTTGAATAGATAGTTACCTGCTTGTCTCTCGCTCTCCCCTTACTACCAGTTTACTTGTTATTTTCCACTGTCAACCTTCCTTGAGGCAGAAGTTTAGGACAGATTCCTTTCTTTCAGTATGTTTCTATATAATCAGTAATATAACCATTTGATTAACATCATTCCTCTGTATTAGACTCACCAGAACATGTTGAAATTCGCCACGTTGTATCCTTTATACCTAGCAGTAGAGGACATAATAATTGCTCAATAAATAAAAAAACAAATGAAGACATTACATGAATTTAGGTCCCCTCCTCTACAAGTTATGGAGGCCACAACAAAGCATTCTTTGAAGAATAATCTAACATAAAAGGGTAGGTAAAAGGGATAAATCGACTAGAATAACATACATCTTAAATAACATGTATCTTGAATAACATGCATCTTGAATAACATGTATTGTGAATATTTCTAAATGTAAAGGAATTTGTAAAAAAATCTCTCAAAGTTATTTATATCCAATATTCACCTTTATTTAAAATTTGTATTTCAAAGTTATTTGAAACAGTGAGAAATTATTTGAAACTGTTTTTGGGAAAGAGCAGGTGATAATAGTGTTAAAAACATGAAATATTACTATAGAAATCATTGTATAATAAATTTGATAATTAATGTTACCTAAGAAATGAGATACTGCTGATGCAAGGCGACATTTTTCCCTCTCTAAGCTTAACTCTCTCTTAAACCCTTACGCAGAAGAAAAATTAAAAATATTTACCAACCTCTGCACTATGGGCATTGGCCAATCAGGATAGATACTGTCATACTCATAATGAAGGGCAATGGAAAATAATTGCCTTAAGTGTACTCATGAATCATTATTGTTTCTCAGCCTTGCCTGTATTTCCTATCTTCTTGGTCAAGGTAGGACTTTTTTTTTTTTTTTTTACATTGTTTCTTTCTTTAATCGATTCATTCAGTGAGTATACATTGTGTCAGGCTTTGTGCTAGGATTGCAATGGTAAAGAAAACCATGAGTAATTCTTGTCTTCCTGGAGCCTATAGTCCCTAAAGTCACAGTGGGTACAATTGTACTTCCATGATTCCCTGCATTCTGAAGGCCAGGATAACCATTTTAAGTCTGGCAAAGAAACAGGAAATCCAGGTGCCCTCTTTCTCGCTCTCGCCCTTTCTCTCTCTGTCTCTTTGTGTCTTGCTGGTTCTTACCTTATCATGAGCTTTCTTACCCAACTCTCCCCACACCCCATTCCATCCCCATGTACTGTTAAAGGTCTGAAAGTCCTAAAACACATTCAGTTATAAGGATAGGCGGGTTCATTTTAGTCTGAGGTGAAGTCATTTTCTCCTGTTGAGCTTTTACCAAACAGTCCCACTTTGCTGATCATATGCTTGCACAGATTAGTAAAATTAGTTTTCTTTTTCCTTTAGTTAATAATACTTCATAGGTCTAAACTTCAGGGCAGACTGAATGAGATTTCAGAATATATTTCCAGAAGCAGAAATTATGAATCAAACAGTTTGCATAGTTTGGGGCCTTACTTTCTGAATCTGCCTCTGTACTCCCATTTTTTCCACTGTTTCTTCTAAATCTACTACAACTTGCCTTCCGCCCTTACTGAAATGGTTGTCAAGATCATCAACAACTTTTTAATTGCAAATCCCACAGTTAATATTCAGATCTCAAATGAAATGACTCACTCTTTGTTATAGAGATTCAGTCTTTATACTGTTATTTATGACTTTGAAATCACGTCCCAACCTATTTTTAGTCTGTTTAAAATCTTTTCCACTCTTCTTATGTCATTTTATTACTTCATCCTCCTTCATTTTTAGTTGGCAAGAATGTCAAGAAAAAAATAATCTTTTTACACTATTGGTGGGAATGTAAATTGGCATAGCCATTATGGAAAACAGTATGGACTTGCTTCAGAAAATTGAAAGTAGAGCTACTATATGATCCAGCAATCCCATTTCTGAGTATATATTAAAAGGAAATAAAGTCACTATCCCAAAGAGATATCTGCATTCCAAGTCATTGCAACATTATTCATAATAGCCAAGATATGGAAATAACTTAAGTGTCTATTGAGGAATGAAGAGGTAAAAAAATGCATACATGTGCACCACGTGCGCACGCGCGCGCGCACACACACACGCAACACACACACTGGAATATTATTCAGTCTTAAAAAAAGAACAAAACCCTGACATTTGTTCATTTGTTTCAACATGAACGAACCTGGACAACATTATGCTAACTGAAGTAACCCAGACAGAGAAAGACAATAGTACTTGATCTCACTTATCTGTGGAATCTAAAAAATGTCAAACTCATAGAAAAACGATAGTAGAAAGGTAATTACCAAGAGATAGGTGGTGGGGAGTGGGGACAGATGGTGGTCAAAGAGTACAAACTTTCAGTTATAAGATGAATAAAGTCCTAAAAACCTAATGTACAGCATGGTGACTATACTTAATAATATACTGTGTACTTGAAGTTGCTGAGAGTGTAGTTCTTAGGTATTCTCCCCCTCCACACACACAAAAATGGTCACTGTGTGAGATGATGGATATGTTAATTAGCTTGACTGCGGTAATCACTTAATCACTTTACAATGTGTACATACATCAAAACATCACCTTGTACACTTCAAATATATATAATTTTGTCAATTATACCTTGATAAAGCTGAAAAACTTTTTAAAAGAATAAGCTAACTTCATATTTCACAGAAAAAATAAAAGTTGTCAGATAGATGCCACATCAATTTTCTTTTTCCCCCTTTTCTGTACTACCCTTCCCTCCCACCAACAAATTAACCTGCCAACGTGTCAAGATCTACCTCCATCCACTACAGAATGGAAATAGGTATTCCTCTTCCATTGTAAAACGAGTTCTTCCACCATCCTTTCAGGAACTTCACTACATCATCTCCCAACTTTGACATATGCAATTTCAACATTTCTCTTATTAGTACACTTAGATTTTCTCAAGTCTATCAGGGCAAGAGGTGTTTGAGACTCATCCAAGATTTCTTAGGAATCCTAGATACAAGGCATGAGGAAGGTATAGGACAGGCAAATTTTGGTATACTGATATATTTAATATATTTATGTCAAGCATCTTCTATGCAGAAGGCACTATTCTTGATTTTAACTTGAGATTGACTACAGAAACCAACCAAATCAAGTCTGTGATTCTCTGCCCTAGAAAAGACATGATGGACAGGTCCTCCTAGTGAAATATTTTAGTGTAATTTGTAAGGCAGAGTTGTAGCAACAACGCTTCCCTACTTCTATGCAAAAACCTGCTGTTACTTTACTTGTATGCGAGCCAGCTCCTCTCTCCTAAGGAGAAAGAGGTTTTCCATAATAACCCAAAATACCTTAAACATTTTCACTGAAGGAAGAGATGCCTGTAATGAAAATCAGCTATAACTATAATTTTATAGGGAGAGTCTGACTAATGGTGCTTTAAAAACGTGTTTGAATTAGCTAGTTTTGAAAGAAATCATGTTGAAGTAGCTTTTTATTTTTTATTTATTTTTTTTAAAAGATTTTATTTATTTATTTGACAGATAGAGATCACAAGTAGGGAGAGAGGCAGGCAGAGAGAGAGAGAGGAGGAAGCAGGCTCCCTGCCAAGCAGAGAGCCCAATGCGGGGCTCGATCCCAGGACCCTGGGATCATGACCTGAGCGAAAGGCAGAGGCTTTAACCCACTGAGCCACCCAGGCGCCCCTGAAGTAGCTTTTTTTTTTTTTTTTTTTTTTTTTTTCCCTTTTTATTAATTTTTTCAGCGTAACAGTATTCATTCTTTTTGCACAACACCCAGTGCTCCATGCAAAACGTGCCCTCCCCATCACCCACCACCTGTTCCCCCAACCTCCCACCCCTGACGCTTCAAAACCCTCAGGTTGTTTTTCAGAGTCCATAGTCTCTTATGGTTGCTTTTTAAAAGAATCTATCAGTGTTCTCGTGTATTCTAAAGAGAAATGTATTCATTTATTTTATAAGAACATGGCTTATAGAATTTGGTCATTCGTTTTTCACAATTAATGTAATGTTATTTGAGGAAAAACTGTTTTGATATGTATGAGGCAATGTTTTTGTTGTTGTTGTTTTCATTGGTGACACTGCCAATGGGTCTCTGATTAGTAGTTTGTATTTTTCACAGCATGAAGTATCCATCCTGCTAGACTATCCCCTGCAAAAGAAGAGTGGCACAGCATGGGTCAGGACTGGCCTGTTCAGGGTAGAGAATTCTTGTGTACATGGCTATGGTAATTGCTACAAGTAAAGATTTTTTTTTTTTTTTTTTTAAAGAAGGATCATCAAGGGGCATCTGGGTAACTCAGTGGGTTAAGCTTCCGTCTTCTGCTCAGGTCATGAATGATCCCAGGGTCCCAGGATGGAGCCTTGCGTCAGGCTCTCTGCTCAGTAGGGAGCTTTCTTCCCCCTCTCTCTCTGTCTGCCTCTCTGCCTACTTGTAATCTCTCTCTCTCTCTCTCTGTCAAGTAAATAAATAAAATCATTAAAAAAAAGAAGGACCATCAATCTCCTCAAAAAATCCCATTTAGCTAATAAAAATGGTAGAGTCAGTGAACTGTGATGACACAGGAAAAATTAAAATCTAGTAATTCTACTAGTCTGGCTTGCAAGGACATCTTTAAGAACAGTTTCAGTGACCTGTTTCATGTTGGTGTTAAGCTTTGTTTCAGTTTCAAACAGAGTACATGCCAAAAGAATATGCTATTACATATTTTCTTATGAAATGTGTGTTTGTATTGTGTAAAGAGAAGAAAAATAAATTCTCAATAAGACTTTAGAGGATGAATCACCCAGATGTAGTTTCTTTTCATAAGCCTACCATGTGGGGGAAATGGCAGAAGATGCTTGATGAGCAAGTGGATTTCTCAGCATTCTGTGTATTTATAATTTTTAATTTTCCCTTAGCTTGGCAGATGCATTTAATTAAATCAGTCGATCAGAAAATAAAACGATGAAAGCTGCTGTTCACATTAAAATCTCTGGATAATAAAATGTATGCAAGGCCTAATTTGTTTTCAGTTACAATCACATTTTAAATATATTGTGGCTTAATCCATTGCCTTTTCTTGACTCCTTTGGAAGGTCTCTGACTTTTGTTTTCTTAATAAGATAATGAAAAAAATTATTTTTTTCTTTGATTTGAACTCTTTTTTCTATGTAGTCAATAAGTATTCTTTGCCTCCTAAAGAAAAAAGCAATCAAGTTATATATGGTCCGCACACTGTAAACACAACTAAAAATTCAAAAACACATTTAAAGTGATGTCATCCATAAACACTTAGCACAGTCATTCAGAGATAAGAACATGATGTGGATCCATTTGGTCTTCATGACTCTCCTTCCTCTTGGCCCAAGCAACTTCCTAGGGTGCTGTGATGTCTACATCTTATCTTCTTCTTCTAGGCCAGACTAGAACAGACGTAATTTTAAACTAGTGTTGTAAACTATTTGCTTTATAATTAATTTCTTTAAGTTCTGGGTGTCAACAGTGAGAACATTTAAACTGTTAAATATGTTGCTGCCAATGTACTAAAATAGAGGGCCATACTGTATCTCCAGGTTTTCAATATTCTATTTCTCTCTACCGCAGTAAAATGTGTCCATTTGTTTGTTTTTTGTTTGTTTGTGTTTGGTTTTGTTTTTGTTTTTTTGCAAATGAGACATGAAAATGAAATGGTTACTTTGAGGTTCTGGGCCAACCTCCATTCAAATACATTGATGTTGTATCCCAATACAAAGACTTTTCAGATGTCTGGTTGTTTGGGGAAGCCAGGAAAGAGAATGGGGGAAACACTTTGAGGTAGTTGGGATTTATCAAAGATTATAATGTGGATTACCATCCACTTTTCCAAGACAACAATTTGGCTTATTTTTCAAATTTAACAGTAACTGTTTTAAAGTTTAGTAGTAATTATAACCAATGATTCCTTTCACAAGTTGTATATATATATTATTCAATATAGTTCAGCATTTATATTCAGAGTCTGTGTTAGAAAATATCAGTTCACATCCTCAAACTTACCAATGCTCAATTCCTGATTTTCAATAATTTTTTCACTTTTTTATGAGTGATATGTCATTGAGATCTCCTTTTACTCCCTTTCTTGGCTGACTTAAACTCATAGTAGTAGCAAAGATAGTGATTTGTGTTCTCTTATTTTTCCCTAGCTCCCATTTTACTGCACACAACTTCTATGCTGTCAGAGAAGCGCCTTAAGATAAAGATGATCTTGTTGTGTAAAATAGTGCTTCATTTATCTCACCATATTTTTGAATTTCATTGAAAATATTTCAATATGCCATGTTTAATAACTCCACTAATGACTTTGTGCATCATGTCAAGGCAAAACTTTAAACAGGATTAGCAATGGGGTTAAATAAATGATGCAATGTGTTTGGAAAAGGAAAAAAAAATCACAAACCAGTTCCCACTGATTTCTCTTTTTAATTCCTAGGCTACAACACTGCAAATTGACTTGAGCAAACTTCTCCTTTCTCCCTCTTTTTAACTCTTTTTTCATTTGCAAATAAAATTAAACTTAAAATCATTATTTGAAATCATTCTCATTATACCATAAATGGGGAGCCAGGCACATTTTAAATAAAAACCTGAACTAGGTGAAGTCCATTATACTAGATTTCACAGAGTAGAACTTTATGGTAGTCTTCTTTCAACTCAAAAGAAATCTAAGTACCAGGTGGATTTAACATGGAGCTGATAATCATAAGGTTCATGGCTCTCCATAGCACATTCCTCTTCTAAAACTCAATTCCTCTTTATTTTTGAGTAATATTGCCTATTTTTGGGGAGAGAGCTATGATACTGAAAACATGGTCCAAAAAAATATTGAAAACATGGTTGGTACCATGAGAAAATGTCCTACTTTTTCACCAGTCCCTAGCCTTTTTTCATTTTCTGTCAATTTTACACATTCAAAGAGCATCCACCTCTCTTACCTCACAGAGGCTATGATAGTTTTTCTTGATTTGGCAATTACATTTTTCTCCTTTAAAAAGTCAACTTTAATGAAATATAATTTGCATATTATAAAGTGCACAAATCTGAATTATGCCACACTGACAGATGCATATACCCACGTAACCCTCAGCACAATTAAAATATAAAATACTTCCATCACTTCTGTCATGCACCTCAACATAATAGCCCTGCGTCAGGCAAACAATTTGACATATCATTTTATTATCTCAGTTTATTTTTTAGAGGAGGTTTAGGTTCACAGCAAATTTGACAGGGAGGTAGAGAGATTTCACAGAGCTCCTCCTCCTACACATGCATGTTCTTCCCCATTTTCAACCTCCCCCACCAGAGTGACACACTTGTCACAATTGGTAGAACCTACCTCAACACATCATCATCACCTAAAGTCATAGTTTATGTTAGAGTTCACTCTTAGTGTGTGGTACATTCTGTGGATTTAGAAAAATATATAATGAGATGTGTCCATCATTGTATTAACATGCAGAATAGCTCCACTCTCCTAAAATGCAACTATAACCTGCCTATCCACCTTCCCCACCTCATCCCATGGCAATCACTATTTTTTTTGCTATTTCCATAGTTTTGCCTTTTAATGAACTATAGAACCTTTTATATGGGCTTCTTTTACTTAGTAATATGCATTTAAGTTTCCTCTGGTCTTTTCATGGCTTGAAAGCTCATTTCTTTTTAGCATTGAATAATATCCTATTATCTGGATGTACCACAGTTTATTTATCCATTCACCTACTGAAGGACATTTTGGTTTCTTCTAACTTTTGGCAATTATGAATAAAGCTGCTGCAAACATCTGTGTGCAGGTTTTTATGAGACCATAAATTTTCAACTAATTTGAGTAAATATCTAGAGCATGATTGTTGGATCATATGGTATGACTATGCTTGGCTTTTTAAGAAACCTCCATACTGTCTTCCAAAATAACTGTACTATTTTGCATTCCCAGAAGCAGTGAATAAGCATTTAATTTTTTTCATTTTCTTTCATTTTATTTCTTTTCAGTGTTCCCAAATCCATTGTTTATTCACCACACCCAGTGCTCCATGCAGTAAAGTGCCCTCCATAACACCTACCACCAATAAGCATTTCTGTTGCTCCACATTCTTGTCAGCATTTGATGTTTTCCACGTTTCATATTATGGCCATCCTAATAGGTATGTAGCAATATCGCATTGTTTCAATTTACATTTCCTTGATGGCATTTGATGCTGAACTCCTTTTCATGTTATTGATGGCATTTGATGCAGAACATCTTTTCATATTATTTATTTGCTGTGTATCTTCTTTGGTGAGGTTCCTGTTAAGGTCTTTAGCCCATTTTTAAATTGAGTTGTTAGTTTTGTTTTTGTTTTTGTTTTTGTTTTTTATTTATTTGATAGGGAGAGATATCATAAGTAGGCAGAGAGGCAGGCAGAGAGAGAGGGAAGAAGCAGGCTCCCTGCTGAGCAGAGAACCCAATGCAGGGCTATATCCCAGGACCCTGAGATCATGACCTGAGCCAAAGGCAGAGGCTTTAACCTACTGAGCTACCCTAGCGCCCCGAGTTGTTAGTTTTTATTATTGTTTAGTATTAAGAGTTCTTTGTATATTTTGCTTAACAGTCCTATATCGGATGTGTCTCATGCAAATATTTTCTCCCAGTCTATGATTTGTCTTTTCATTCTCTTGACATTTTCTTTTGTAGAGAAGGAGTTCTTAATGAATTAGTTCTAATGAAAGAAAACTTATCATTTGAGAACCATGCCTTAGGTGTTAAATCTTAGAACTGATGCCATACCCAAAGTGATCAGGGTTTTCTCCTATATAATCTTCTAGGAGTTCTACTATTTTGTATGCTACATTTAGGTCTGTCATCCACTGTGAATTAGTTTTGTGTCTAGAGTCTTCATTTGCTTGCCTGTTTTTGTTTTTGACATTTGATGTCCAGTTGTTTCAGAACCATTTGTTGACAAAACTATCTTTTGCCCCTTTGATCATTTGTCGAAGATCAGTTGAATATGCTTATGTAGGTCTATTTCTGCGTTCTCTATTCTGTTCTACTAATTTGTCCTTTTTTTTTTTTTTTTTTTTTTTTTTTGCTAATACCGAGCAGTCCTGATTTTGGGGGCTTTATATTGTCCACATTGTGTTGACTATCTGAGTT
This sequence comes from Meles meles, assembly GCF_922984935.1. Lineage (NCBI taxonomy): Eukaryota > Metazoa > Chordata > Mammalia > Carnivora > Mustelidae > Meles > Meles meles. The sequence goes on along the minus strand of NC_060067.1, from coordinate 87,413,860 downwards.
TTTTCCTTCTCCATATAAACTTTAGAATTATCTTGTTGATATTCAGAAAACAACTTTGGGAGATTTTTATTGTGACTTATCTGTATAATCTAGCACAATCTTAAATAGAATTGATGAGTTCAGACATCCATGACTTATTCTCAGTCTTAGAGGAAAACATAAAAAGTCTTTCACCACTAAGTATCGTGTTCACAATAGATGTTTTTCATGACCTTCATTCAGTTGTAGATGTCTCATTATGTTCCAATGTCACTGAAATTTTTTTGTCATTAGTGTTAATTTTTTTCCCACCTTTTTTCTGGATCTATTGGAAGAATCAAATGACTTTTAATATTTATTCTCATGATGTGGTGAAATATGTTGATTAACTTTTGAAAGTTACATTTCTGGACTAAGCCCCATTTGTTAATTATGTGATATATATCTATAAACATGTTTGATTTCTGTTGGCTAATATTTTGTCAAGAATATTTTGTTCCTTGGGAGAAGATATTTGTAAACAACATATCAGATAAAGGGCTAGTATCCAAAATCTATAAAGAACTTAATCAAATTCAACACCCAAAGAACAAATAATCCAATCAAAAAATGGGCAGAGGACATGAACAGACATTTCTGCAAAGAAGACACCCAGATGGTCAATAGACACATGAAAAAGTGCTCCACATCTCTCGGCATCAGGGAAATACAAATCAAAACCACAATGAGGTACCACCTCACACCAGTCAGAATGGCTAAAACTAACAAGTCAGGAAACAACAGATGCTGGCAAGGATGCAGAGAAAGGGGAACCCTTCTACACTGTTAGTGGGAATGGAAGCTGGTGCAACCACTCTGGAAAACACCATGGAGGTTCCTCAAAAAGTTGAAAGTAGCGCTACCCTAAGACCCAGCAATCTCACTACTGGGTATTTATCCTAAACATACAAATGTAGTGATCCAAAGGAGCACGTGCACCCGAATGTTTGTAGCAACAATGTCCACAATAGCCAAACTACGGAAAGAACCTAGATGCCCATCAACAGATGAATGGATAAAGAAGAGGTGGTATATATATACAATGAAATACTATGCAGCCACCAAAAGAAATGAAATCTTGCCATTTGCAACAACATGGAAGGAACTAGAGGGTATCATGCTGAGTGAAATAAGTCAATCAGAGAAAGACAATTATCATACGATCTCCCTGATATGAGGAATTTGAGAGGCAAAGTGAGGGGCTTGGGGGGTAGGGAAGGAAAAAATGAAACAAGATGGGATCAGGAGGGAGACAAACCATAAGAGACTCTTTTTTTTTTTTTTTTTTTTAATGATTTTACTTATTTATTTGACAGACAGAGCACAGGTAGGCAGAGAGGCCGGCAGAGAGAGAGAGAGGGAAGCAGGCTCCCTGCTGAGCAGAGAGCCTGATGCGGGGCTCCATCCCAGGACTCTGGGATCATGACCTGAGCCGAAGGCAGAGGTTTTAACCCACTGAGCCACCCAGATGCCCCAAACCATAAGAGACTCTTAATCTCACAAAACAAACTGAGGGTTGCTGGGGGAAAGGCGATATGGAGAAGGTGGTTGGGTTATGGACATTGAGGAGGGTATGTGTAATGGTGAGTGCTGTGAAGTGTGTAAGCCTGATGATTCACAATACCTCTGGGACAAATAATACATTATATGTTAATTTAAAAAATTAATAAAAATAAATAAAAAGAAACAAAGAATATTTTGTTCTTGAAGAATATTTGTGATTTTTTTTTTTTTTTTTGTCTTGTAATATGTTTGTCTGGTTTTGGTATTGGGATAATCCAGGTTTTATAAAATTATTTGGGAAATTTTTCTTTCTCTATTTTCTGAAACAATTTGTATAAGATTGACTCACTGGTTCTGGAGTTTTCATTATGAAAGAGTTTTAATTTATGAATTTATTTTTAAGATTAGATATAAACCATTCAGATTTTTTCTTGACTCAACTGTGATGAAAACAATAGGAATACAAAAACTCAGAACTGAACTGTGTTCATCATCTTTATTTAGTAAAATAGACGAGGAAAATACCCTTCTTTTTTTTTTTTAAGATTTTATTTATTTATTTGACAGAGAGAGATCACAAGTAGGCAGAGAGGCAGGCAGAGAGAGTGAGAGGGAAGCAGGCTCCCTGCCGAGCAGAGAGCCCGATGTGGGACTCGATTCCAGGACCCTGAGATCATGACCTGAGCCGAAGGCAGCGGCTTAAACCACTGAGCCACCCAGGTGCCCTACCCTTATTTTCTTAAAGCTACAAATCACAATATGAAAAGTATACTGTGATTAGGTTAAAATAGTCAAAACCGATAAACTAAACTAAAAACTAAGGTTTTTAAAAAAATATATCTTAAAAATGTATACATGTATTTACCTTTTGAAACTACTTTGCTAGGTTCTATTAAGGTAAAAGATGATTATGTAACTTATTTCTTATTTTATATTCAGCATTACATACAGATCTTTGGTGTAAATATTTTGCGTTTTAATACACAGTTCCATTATTCTGAAATTTAAAAATGCTGCTGTTTCACATATTTTCATGCCTATAACCACAAATCTGTTATAAGGACCCTATCTAATGGTACTTTATCATAACTGTAGGCAAAATGTACAATGGAAAACAAATGCTAGACTTGCAAATATAAATATCTCCACGGTAAATATTATGGTTATTGCCAATTTAAACATAAAAATATAATGTTAATAGGTTTAAAATTCAGATGACAGTATGAAATAACAAAGATTATACATCTTTTTAAAGAGTAGCTCTTTAGGGACACCTGAGTGGCTCAGTTGGTTAAATGACTGCCTTTGGCTCAGGTCATGATCCCAGGATACTGGGTTTGAGTCCCACATCGAGCTTATGAAAGTCTTTGTGAAAGAATTAATGGCAAATGTTTGCATTTGGGATCACAACTATTATATCTTTCAAACCTTATATTAGTGTCACTTTTTTTTTTTTTTAAGCTAAGAGGGTGTAGTAAAGGTACTGTTGCAAAGCTGTGGGAAGGTCTGGGGGAACCAACAGGAGAACAATGACTCAGGGACCAACAACATGAGAAACTATTCCTAAGCCTGAAATGACACTTGGCCTCAGCCATAACCAAACATGCAGCCACTATATTATTATCTCTGTTCAAGCCTTTTTATTTCTGTACACTACAATTTTTTAAAGTTCTTATTTAAATTTCAGATAGTTAACATGCAGTGTTATATTAGTTTCAGGTGTCCAGTATAGTAATTCAGCACTTCTATACATCACCCAGTGCTCATTACAAGTGTGCTCCTTAATCCCCATCATCTTTTTCATCCATCCCACCACCCCCTCTTCCCTGGTAACCATTAGTTTGTTCTCTATAGTGAAGAGTTTGTTTCTTGGTTTGTCTCTTTTCTTTTCTCCTTTTGCTCATTTTTGTTTGTTTGTTTCTTTAATTCCAAATATGAGTGAATTCATACGGTACTTGTCTTTCCTTACCTGACTTATTTCACTTGATATAATACTCTCTAGCTCCATCCATGTCGTTGCAAATGGTAAGATTTGATTCTTTTTGATTCTGAGTAATATTCCACTGTCTATACCTTACAAGTTTTTAAAAAATCTTTTTAAAAATGAATCAATTTGGAGTCTCCAGATTAATTAACTTCTTTTAAGAGTATCCAGAAAATTAACAAATGAGAAACTATTCACCCCATGATGTATATTAATCAGGAAATTCTGAAAATTTTTGTCAGATTTTTAAAAACACCTTCTAAGCACTAGAGTAAATTGTTCAATATCAGCCACAACTTCAAAACTTAATGAAAGAAACGTATATAAAGAATCATGTATATAAGGTTTGTGCCTTTAAATGACGTACAGTAATATTTATTTGTTATTAGAAGTAGAGGGTGGGGGGCGCCTGGGTGGCTCAGCGGGTTAAAGCCTCTGCCTTCAGCTCAGGTCATGATCCCAGGGTCCTGGGATGGAGCCCCACATCGGGCTCTCTGCTTGGCTGGGAGCCTGCTTCCTCCTCTCTCTCTCTCTGCCTGCCTCTCTGCCTACTTGTAATCTCTATCTGTCAAATAAATAAATCTTAAAAAAAAAAAAAAAAAAAAAAAAGAAGTAGAGGGTGGTATGGATATTAGTCCAAAATTTTCCACAAAGTAGTTGTGAGTCACTCGTTGATGGTCAGTTCATTTTTCTAGGCTTTGATCTGATAGAATGAGGTGTGGTATCAAATTGTCTTTGTGGTTTCTTCCAACCACCATGTTTCTGCCTTTTGGGTGGTGGCTGTGGGGAGCAAAACTTCTGTCCCCGGGGGAACAAGCTGGTTCCCCTGCTCAGTCCTCTTTCTGTCTTAGGAGAAGTGGATGGAAGGGGTAGCCCAGATATGTGGGTGAGTCCAGGAAAAGCAGATGACTTCCCCATCTGATCAGGGAAGAGTCTCAACAGGCTTTCATTTCATAACCCTTTTGTAAAAGCTGTTCTTTCTGCAAAAGGTGGCACTTCACTTTCTCCCTTTCTGGCCTTTCCCTTTAGGCAAAAATTTGTCAGTGAATGTGATTTCTATATTTCCTTCTCTGAGCTTGGTTTCACTCATACCAAAGTGCTTCGTATCCAGTCCCTTGCACTGCTGGGAGGAGGTTATGCAAGATGACCCAGCAGTTTTGGAAAACGTTTTGGCAGGAAGGATCACAATGCTTAAAAATATTCATAAACTTTTATCTTATAATCCTACTTCCAGAAATCTGTCTTAAGAAAGTAATTCTAAATGTCATTAAAGATTCAGACAAAAAATGCTCATCATCAAGTTGTATCATTTATAATTGCAAAGAACTAGAAGCAATCTAAATGTCCAGAACAGAGCAATGACTAAATCATAGTTTATTGAGATGATGAAATATTGTGTTAACAAATGACATTAAAGAGTTCAAAAACGAACTGCTTATTTTGCAAAATGATAAGTGGATAAAGTGAGATACAAAATTGACTGTATGGTGTGATTCCATCTTTGTGAACAAAAAAATGAATAGAAAAATATTTGAAAAGAAATTCACTAAAATGTTAACAGTGGTGAGTTAAGATTCTTTCCTGCTCATATCCATCAATTTTTTAATCATTAAACTTCTATTATTATCAGAATAAAAACAGGATTCAAATATATTAAAAAATTAAGATCTTATTCATTTCAGTATTCATGGTGATGTTTCTGCAAAAGCTGATTATGATCATGGTTTGTTGAACTGTACTAATATGCTTTTCAAGTTTCCTGCCCAAGATTTCTTAAGATTCATCAGCTTCTTTATCTTCAAGAAAATGGAGCTAACTAAAAACAACCATCAGCTCTTAAAATTTTAATTAATTTTAACTATCTACAGCTATTACATGCAGCTCTTTCAAGCTTCAATGTATCCAGTAAATTCAGAGTGAACTCTAAGAAAAAGCATGATGATTTGAATGGTTTGTCTTTTTTAATACCCTACCTCTTTCTCATGACTCTTAGCCAATTTTTACTGGCAACTTCTTTCTCAATTTATTTCTTTGCCTGTCTAGCTACTGTTGGCTCCTTTTTGAATTGAACTGGAATGTGCTCTTCTCCAAGAGTAATTCCTATTTTCTAGCTCTTATACAAGTATGTACACATATAGATAAGATGCTCCTTTCTCCACCTAGATAGCACATGTATTTATGGAGACACTTGTAATAGAGTAGGTAATGGATTCATAAATATTTAATGTGCATAGTTTTAAAATGAGATAATACAGATAAAACCAGTACATAAGTTTTTTTTTTTTAATCAAAATTCTCTTTCCAAAAACTAATTACTCGGGAAGGGGGAGGAGCCTCACTAAATTTAAGCCTCTGCTCAAATTTTTTCATTTTGGTGTTGTCATAGATAACACCATCTATGGGGTGTTCAGCAAACATTTTCTGTGAAGAGCCAGGTAGGTAATGTTTTAGGATTGCTGCCCACACGATCTCTGTCACAATGACTCACCTGCTGCAGAGCAGGAAGCTGGTATGGGCAATATCTAGGGTGAAGGGTTTGTGGCGATGTTCCAGTGAAACTTTTCTTTTTTTTTTTTTTTTTTTTTCCCTTTTTATTTATTTTTTTTTTCAGCGTAACAGTATTCATTCTTTTTGCACAACACCCAGTGCTCCATGCAAAACGTGCCCTCCCCATCACCCACCACCTGTTCCCCCAACCTCCCACCCCTGACCCTTCAAAACCCTCAGGTTGTTTTTCAGAGTCCATAGTCTCTTATGGTTCGCCTCCCCTCCCCAATGTCCATAGCCCGCTCCCCCTCTCCCAACCCCAGTGAAACTTTTCTTAATGAAAGCAGGAGGAAGTTCAGATGTGGTCCATGAATGAAAGTTTACCAACCTTAGACTGTAAAATTAAGACAAATGTGCCTATCATGCTGGGAATGACACTTCCGCATCTGGTTATAGCATACTTCTTCCTGGACATGCTCATTAAGTCATCTCTTGTTTTGTTCAATCTGTTCTTTAATTTTCTAAAGCACTCTCTGTCTTCTCCCTTTCTGTCCTTTCTGACAAATAGCTCTCAACTACTTAAGTTCAATATAAGAGATTATATTTTCAGTGACCTCTTTAAGACTTTATCCATGACTATTCTTGTCTATACCACAATAATTTTTTGTAGTTACTATTGCTCTATTCTTTCATATTTTTCCAGATTTATTGAAGTATAATTGACAAATAAAATGTGTGTGTGTGTGAGTGTGTGTGTGTGTGTGTGTGTGTGTCTGTATGGTGTATGATGTGGTGATTTGATACACATACTTTTAAAAATGATTGCCACAATCGGTTAATTAACACATCTGTCACCTCACAAGGTTTCCTTGTGTGTGTGTGTATGTTAAGAACAGTTAACAATTATTTTCTTAACAAATTTCATTTTAACTGTAGTCTCATTGCTATACATTAGATCCCCAAAACATACTCATAAATGAAGGCTTCCTTTGACCAGCATTTCCTCAATTAGCCCTACTCCTGAGCCCCTGCTTATCACTCTTACTCTCTCTTTATATGATTCTACATATAAAAGAGATCACACAGTGTTTGTCTTTCTTTGACTTATTTCACGTAGCATAACATCCTCCACATTCATCAATGTTTTCGCAAATAACAGGATTTCTTCTTTCTTGGGGCTGATTAATATTCTGTTATATATATATATATATATATATATACATACACACACACACACACACACACACACACATATACTGTAGCACACTTAGGTTGTTTCCATGCATATCTACTGTGAATAATGCTGCAGTGAACATGGGAATGCAGATATTTCTTGGAGATAATAATGTCATTCCTTTGGATACACACCCAGAAGTGGGACTGCTGGGTCACATGGTATTTCCATTTTTAATTTTTTAAGGAACCTCCATACCAATTTCCATAGTGGCTGTACTGATTTACAATCCTACCAACAGTACAAGAGAATTCTCTTTCTTCACATCCTGACCAGAACTTGTTATCACTTGTGTTTTGCTTTGTTTTGTTTTTTAATTTAATTTTATTTTTTCAATGTTCCAAGATTCATTGTTTATGCACCACACACAGTGCTCTATGCAATACATGCCCTCCTTAATAAATACCCACCACCAGGCTCACCCATCACCCCACCTCCACCTTCCAAAACGCTCAGTTTGTTTCTCAGAGTTTACAGTCTCTCATGGTTTGTCTCCCACTCCGATTTCCTCCAATTCACTTTTCCTTTACTTTTCCTAAGGTCCTCCATGTCATTCCTTATGTTCCACGTAACTGACACCATATGATAACTGACTCGTTCTGCTCTACTTATTTCACTCAGCATAATCTCCTCCAGTCCCATCCATGTTGATACAAAAGTTGGATATTCATCCTTTCTGATGGAGGTGTAATATTCCATTGTATAAATGGGCCATATTTTCTTTATCCGTTCCTCTGTTGAAGGGCATTTTGTTTTTTTCCACAGTTTGGTGACTGTGGTCATTGCTGCTATGAACATTGGATTACAGATGGCCCCTCTTTTCACTACATCTATATCTTTGGAGTACATACCCCTGAGTGCAATTGCAGGGTCATAGGGCAACTCTATTTTTAATTTCTTAAGGAATCTCCATTTCCAATTTTTTCCAAAGTGTTTTTCCAAAGTGTTTCCAATGTTTTCCAAAGTGGCTGCACCAACTTGCATTCCCACCAACAGTACAAGAGGGTTCCCCTTTCTCCACATCCTCTCCAACACTTGTTGTTTACTGTCTTGTTAATTTTGGTCATTCTAACTAGTATAAGGTGGTATCTCAATGTGGTTTTGATTTGAATCTCCCTGATGGCTAATGATGAACATTTTTTCATGTGTCTGTTAGTCCATTCATGTCTTCTGCCCATTTTTTGATGTGATTACCCATTTTTTGAGTGTTGAGTTTGAGGAGTTCTTTATAGATCTTGGATATCAGCCCTTTGTCTGTAGTCCTGTTTGCGAATATCTTCTCTCATTCTGTGGGTTGCCTCTTTGTTTTGTTGACTGTTTCCTTTGCTGTGCAGAAGCTCTGATCTTGATGAAGTCCCCAATTCACATTCATTTCCTTAGCCTTTAGAGACATGTCTTGAAAGAAGTTGCTGTGGCTGATGTCGAAGACGTTACTGCCTATATTCTCCTCTAGGATTTTGATAGATTCCTGCATCACATTGAGGTCTTTTATCCATTTCGAGTTTATCTTTGTGTATGGTGCAAGAGAATGGTCAAGTTTCATTCTTCTATACATAGCTGTCTAATTTTCCCAGTACCACTTATTGAATAGACTTTTTTCCACAGTATATTTTTTTCCTGCTCTGTTGAAGATCATTTGACTTGCAGGTCCATATCTGGACTTTCTGCTCTGTTCCACTGGTCTCTGTGTCTGTTTTTATGCCAGTATCATGCTGTCTTGGTGATCACAGCTTTGTAGTAAAGCTTGAAATCAGGCAATGTGATGCGCCCAGTTTTGTTTTTCCTTTTCAACATTTCCTTAGCAATTCGGGGTCTTTTCTGGTTCTGTAAAAATTTTAGGATTGTTTGTTCCAGCTCTTTGAAAAATGCCAGTGGAATTTTGATTGGGATGGCATTGAAATGTATTGATTTCTCTGGGCAGTATAGATAGTTTAACAATGTTTATTCTTCTGATCCATGAGCTTGGAATGCTTTTTCATCTTTTTGTGTCTTCCTCAATTTCTTTCATGAGTGTTCTGTAGTTCCTCGAGTACAGATCCTTTACTTCTTTGGCTAGGTTTATTCCCAGGTATCTTATGGTTCTTGGTGCTATAGTAAATGGAATTGATGCTCTAATTTCCCTTTCTATATTTTCATTGTTAGTGTATACGAAAGCAACTGATTTCTGTGCATTGATTTTGTATCCTGCCACATTACTGAATTGCTTATGAGTTCTAATAGTTTGGGGGTGGAGTCTTTTGGGTTTTCCATATAAAATATCATGTCATCTGCTAAGAGAGAGAGTTTGACTTCTTTGCCAATTTGAATACCTTTTATCTCTTTTTGTTGTCTGATTGTTGTTGCTAGGACCTCTAGTACTACGTTGAACAACAGTGGCTAGAGTGGACATCCTTTTCATGTTCCTGCTCTAAGGGAAGGCTGTCACCTTTTCCCCACTGAGAATGATATTCACTGTGGGTTTTTCATAGATAGATTTTGTGAAGTTGAGGAATGTTCCTTCTATCCCTATATTTTGAAGAGTTTTAATCAGAAATGGATGTTGTATTTTGTCAAATGCTTTTTCTGCATCAGTTGAGAGGACCATGTGGTTCTCCTCTCTTCTCTTATTGATTTGTTCTATCACATTGATTGATTTGTGAATGTTGAGCCACCCTTGCATCCCAAGGATAAATCCCACCTGGTTATGGTGGATAAACTTTTTAATGTACTGTTGGATCCTATTAGCTAGGATCTTATTGAGAATCTTGGCATCTATATTCATCAGGGATATTGGTCTGAAATTCTCCTGGGTTGGGGATCAAGGTAATGCTGGCTTCATAGAAAGAGTCTGGAAGTTTTCCTTCTGTTTCTGTTTTTTGAAACATCTTCAGGAGAATAGGTATTATTTCTTCTTTGAATGTTTGGTAGAATTCCCCAGGGAATCTATCAGATCCTAGGCTATTGTTTTTGGGAGGTTTTTGATCACTGCTTCAATCTTGTTATTATGTATTGATCTATTCACGTTGTCAATTTCTTCCTGTTTCAGTCTTGGAAGCTTATAGGTTTCCAAGAATGCATCTGTTTCTTTAGGGTGCTTAACTTATTGGCATATAACTGTTCATAGTAATTTCTGAAGACTGTTTCTATTTCTTTGGTATTAGTAGTGACTCTCCCCTTTAATTCATAATTTTATTAATTTTGGTCTTCTTTCTTTACTTTTGGATTAATTTTGCCAGTGGTTTATTAATTTTATTGATTTTTTCAAAAAACAAACTTCTAGTTTTATTGATGTGTTCTACTGTACCTCTAGTTTCTAATTCATTGATCTCTGCTCTAGATTATTTCCCTTCTTATGCATGAGGTTGGCTTAATTTATTGTTGATTTTCCAGTTCTTTAAGGTGTAAAGACAGTTGGTGTATCCTGGATTTTTCAACTTTTTTGAGGGAGGCTTGGGTGGCTATGTATTTTCCCCTTAGGGCTGCCTTCACCATATCTCATTGGTTTTGGACCAATGTGTCTTTATATTAATTGGTTTCCATGAATTGTTTAAGTTCTTCTTAGATTTCCTGGTTGATCCAAACATTCTTGAGCAGGATGGTCTTTGGCTTCCAAGTGTTTGAATTCCTTCTGAACTTTTTCTTCTGGTTGAGTTTCAGTTTCAAAGCATTGTGGTCTGAGAATATGCAGGGAATAATCTCAATCTTTTGGTATTGGTTGAGCCCTGATTTGTGACTCAATATGTGGTCTATTCCTTAGAAAGTTCCATGTGAGTTCGAGAAGAAAAAGTATTTTGTTGTTTTAGGGTGGAATGTTCTGTATATATCTATGAGGTCCATCTGGTCCAATGTGTCATTCATATTTCTTGTCTCTTTATTGATTCTCTGCTTGGATGATCTCTGTGAGTGGCACTCTGAGAGTGGCATGTTAAGATCCCCTAATATTAATGTATTCCTACCAATATGACTCCTTATCTTGATTAACAGTTATCTTATGTAGTCGGCTGCTCCCATATTGGGGGCATAAATTCTTATAATTGTTAGATTTTCTTGGTGGATAGAGCCCTTAAGAATGATGTAGTGTCCTTCGGTATATCTGACTGCAGTTTTTAGCTTAAAATCTAATTGATCAGATATGAAAATCATTACCCCAGCTTTCATTTGAGGCCCGTTGACATGAAAGATGGTTCTCCATCCCTTTACATTCAGTCTGGATGTATCTTTAAGTTCTGAATGTGTCTCTTGTAGACAGCATATGGACAGGTCCTGTCGTTTTATCCAGTCTGCAACCCTGTGCTCTTTTATCGGAGTGTTTAGGCCATTCACATTGAGAGTAATTATTGAAAGATAAGTTTTTATTGACATCATATAGCCTGTAAAGTTCTTGTTTCTATAGATTGTCTCTGTAAATTTCTGTTCTGTGTCACTATTGGGTTCTTTCTTCTTTTATAGAACCTCCCTTAATATTTCTTGTACTGCCAGCTTGGTAGTCATATACCCTTTTAATCCTTGCTGGTCTTGGAAGCTCTTTATCTCTCCATCCATTTTGAATGTGAGTCTTTCTGGATAAAGTATTCTTGGCTGCATGTTTTTCTCATTTTGTGCCCTGAATATGACTTGCCAGTCCTTTCTGGCTTGCCAGGTTTCTGTGGACAGGGCTGATGTTATTCTGATAGTCCTTACTCTGTACATAAGGAATATCTTCCCCTTGCTGCCCTTAAGACCTCCTGTCTGAAATTATGATTCATGAATTTTGTGATTAAGTGTCTGGATGTCTTTCTAGACTCATTGATCTTGGAGAGTGTCCTTTCTGCCTATAGGACATGAAAACTTGTTCCATTCCCTAGATTAGGGAAATTTTCATCCAGAATTTGTTCAACTCTATCTTCTAGTCTTCTCTCTTTCCCCGCCCCCTCAGGGATCCTAATAACTGATTCTGGAATGTTTCCTGGCATCATTTATTTCCCTAATTCTGTTTTCATGGCTGTTTGTTCCAGGCCTCCTTCTGATCTTCTTTTCTATCAGTGTGTCTTCTAGATCACTAATTCCATCTTCTGCCTTGGCTACCCTAGCTGTTAGAGTATTTAGATTAGATTGGATCACATTGATAGCATTTTTAACTTCTGCTAGATCGGCTCTCACTTCCACTCTTAGAGATTCTATGTTGTCACTAATGGTCTTTTCTAACCCAGCCATTGCCTGGATAATTGTTACCCTGAATTCCCTTTCCAACATATTGTTTATGTCCATATCCAATAGTTCTGTTGCAGAGGGCACAGTCTCTGAATTTTTTCCTCTGTTGGGTGTTCCTCCTCCTAGTCATTTTGGTGAGAGGTGGTTGAGGGGATGTATAGCTGAGTATATCAACCATGATCCAAGCAAGGTGCATCATGTAAGACATCTCTGGTGCCACATGACTTGGTTCAACACCGGCTCTCAACACCTGCTGGCTGCTTCAGATTCAGGATATTTAACATCTTTGTGACCCAATTTCCTTATCTCTTTCACACTCTTTTCTCAGGGACATTGCTTCAAGTTGTGCTCTGGCAAATTGAAAAGGTAAACCAAGAAGTAATAAGCAGAGAGTGGATCCAACCACAGTGGAGACCCTAGCAGAAACCACCACCGAAGGAGAACTGGGGTAGGAAAACCCAAAGTGTAGTTGCTGAGTTCCTACAGGCATGACATAAAGTTGTGTTTTTATTCATAGCCATCCTAACAGATGTGAGGTGATGCTTCACTGTAGTTTTGATTTGCATTTTCCCAATGATTAGGGATGTTGAGGCTCTATTCCCAGATTTTCCCTGGCCCTCTCTCATGCAAGATTACTTCAGTATTCTGGATGGGATGAGAGAGAAGTGGGCCCCTTTGTCAGTGTTCTACACAGCTGGAGAAACCAGATGCTGACACAGTCTGACTGTCCCCTGTGAAAGAAACTGTAAGCCTAGGGAATCTCTCTTGTCACTGAGTTGTGCTGCCTTGGAGAAGGGTTGATAGAGAAAAGTAAAACTCTCTTCTACACACTTCAAGCAACCAGTCTCAGATTTTGTTGTCATTGTTGTTCCAGTGGTGTTCTAGAACTTCTTAGCTGGATTCCTGGACTCTAGATTCCTAAAAGGTATTCCTGCCCATGGGTGATTTCAAAATTGGCATTCTTGGGGGAAGAGGGTAGAAAACCCCTGTTATTCTATCATCTTGCTAATGTCATGCTTTGTCTTAGTAATTCAGGGATAGATGAGCTAACTTTTAGGTTACATAAAGTCAAAAGAATAGACAATGTATCAGTGCAAAATCTCAAGCTCTCATGAATCAATAAAAACTTTTTAAAAAACTTCTATTATTTTGAACTATAATGAGGAAAGGATACCATATTGTAGCTAATACAGAATGGGAAAACAAACCTCTTTTGCCTATCAGATATATAGTTCAATAATTCAGATGTTTGATTCCATAAAAAAACTAGTACTTTATTTTAGTAAAGAATATGCAAATATTTAAAACAATTTTAAAAAGAGGAACTATTGAACAATTTGAATTAGAGTATGAATAAGGCATCCTTTGATTTATTCATTACTTTAAAAAGACAATCAATTTATTTCTTTTGCATTATTGTCCAGATTTTCAAATGGTTTAAACAGGTGAAAAATAATTTCTTCATAAGTTGACTTTAAGAAGGTAATTCTGGTTGGTTTGTCAAAAAGTGGGGGTTTGAATTCCCAACATCTGAGTTAATTTGTGGTGGAAAGAGCAAACTTTTCTTGGTACTCAGAATACTAGATAACATCTCTAACATCTATTTCAGCCAACAGAGGAAAATAACATATAGGAATAATTTGACTCAGAGTGAATCAAAGTCTGACAAAGTTGAGACTAACCATTGTCAATATAACTGAATGGTTTTTTAAGTCCTGATAATAATACCAAACAATAATATAATGCAAGGCACTATTCTAAATACTTAACATCTATTAACTCATTTAATTCTCAAATAACCCATTTCACAGTTGAGGAGGCAAGCATAGAAAGTTTAAGAATGTAGTCCAAGATCACACAAGTCTCAAGAGGCAGAGCCAAGACAGAAACTGAGACTGTCTGGCTCTGGAGTCTATGCTGTTTACCACTAAGCCTTTGTTCTTTAAGTAGGGTTATCATCAATGAGGTAATGCATTAGGGTGGACTTACTTGAATATGCTGTCTCCATGTAGAATGTAATTCTAATTAAATATAGCAAATCAGTTTATACTTGCTGAAATCTTCTCTTCCTGCCCTCATACTTCATTAACAAGTTCACTGAAATTTGACATTCTATGATATTACTTAGCAGTTCTTAGTAATTCTGCCTTTTTAAATGAGACTATGGAAATTTCAACTTCAGTGAAAATTCTTAACCAAGTTCTAATTCTTTTGGTATTCAAAACTTTGCACAGTGCTTAGAATTTAGTAGGTGTTCAATAGAATGCTTGTTGAATAGATGGATACATTATAAAATGAGAAGCACAGTAGGATATTTGAGAGGACTCATTAACTAGAATCAAACTTCTCTGCTCAAGTTCTGAAGTAATGATAACAGAAGACAAGAGACTTAATGTTTGGAAGGTAAAATTTCACTTCTGATATTTCAAGCTGATATTGGAGAATGTAGTTTGTATGTGTTAACAGATGTAAGGCTCAGAGCAGTTAATCTCTTATATTAATCATCTATTGCTGTGTAAGAGTTATCTCAAGATTTAGCAGCTTAAACAAGAATAAACTCTTATTAGATCTCATTTTCTACAGATGAGGAATCCAGGAGTTCCTTAGTTGGATGGTGCTGGCTATGAGGTTGAAGTCAAGATGTTGGCTTGGGCTATGGTTGGAAGCTTGATTGGTGTTAGACAGTCTGCTTCCAAGAGTAGAGGAAATGCAGGACTTTCTGTAGGCTAACTACCAGAAAAGAGAGGAAGGAGGGGCTAAACTGTGTGGGCCAATTTCTTTCTTCAAACTCAATAATCTGATTAGAGGCCCTAATTCACTTAAAGCAGAGAGAATGACAGGTGGCAAGAAGCCAGGAGTGTCATAATGGCAAGAAACATTAAAAGTGGAATATCATAGTTCTACCACTAATGCATCACACAAATTTATGAGCACAAATTCTTTAAACTAATAGTTTAATTTGTGGAGTTTTGGTAAAGATGATCACAATAATCATCTAATTTTACAAAAAAATTTGTATCTAAAAGCTCTTTATGCTAATTTCTTCATTTAATTCTAACAATGTATTATTATCCTCATTTTTTAGATGCATTAAAAAAAAAAAAACAGTAAGACTCTTAACTACAGAGAACAAACTGGGGTTTACCGGAGTGGAGGTGGGTGGAGTGATATGTTAAGTAGGTGTTGGGGATTAAGGAGAGTACTTGTGGTGATGAGCCAGGGGTGACATATGTAAATGATGAATTACTAAATGCTATACTTGAAACGAATAATACACTGTACGTTAACTAACTGGAATTTAATAAAAGCTTGAAAAAAGAAGAGTAACATTAAAATAACAGGTTTAGTTCATAAGGCATGGTAATACTAAGGATAAAATTCATGTCAATTTAACTTAGTATCATTGTCATTATATCTGGATGTCTCACAATCTTGGAAATAGATTTTCCTCTCAGCATGAGTCATGCATGCTGTCTGAAATATATGTGGAAAAAATAAAGGAGCCTTGAATTTGTTGGTGGTACTGAACAAAAATTCACTATTGAACTTCAAAACACATTAGATTGAAATTTTAGAGTGAAATGAAGGGAAAGTGGCCAGCCATTAAGGTGTCTCATTAAGCCAGTACTAGATATAATCAATGCCACAAATCCCTCTCTTCAGATACTGCTTAGATCATTTCTCCATTCTGAGGCTAAACAATCTGAGAAAATTAGAGGGTTTATTTTTATTGAGAAATCAATTTAATCATTGTGGTTAACTTTCATGTTGCTCTTCATAAAAATTATTTTGAGATTTTTTAAAACATGAGTTTCTGTCCTTTAATTGATGATGCATTTTTATCAGCTCTTGTATCTCTGTCTGTACTTCTTTTTTTCAGAACATCTTTCACATGAAAGAGATTTAAGTTGGACATTAATAAGGATGGCATTATAAAATAACTCCCTAAAGACGTTGCTTGAATTATCAATTGACAGTAATTTGCATTGTATTATTTTATAAGGGTTAAATGGGAAAGATTAATGTATGCATAGAAGTGTGTTAGAATATAAGACCTGAAGCTACTGAAAAGAATACTTTTCGTCAACAGATGGATTTCAAAAATTGTGTGTGAAGATTCAGATCATGACCACATTAATTTGTTCATTCAAGATTCAACTAGAATGTTTTGTTCCAGGTACTATGCTGAGCACTGGACATTCAGTGGTGCCCAAAGCAAATGCATCTCTGATCCGTACAGTTTTTAATTGAGTTTATATAGTAAGCGAACAAGCAATTAAGTGATGAAAAATTATGTTAAGTGCTTACTATGGACTGAATCATGCCCCACCCCCAAATTCATAAGTTGAAGCCCTAACCCCCACCCCCCTCCATGTCTATCTTGGAGATAGAGCCTCTAAGGAATTGACTAAATGAGGTCATATGGGTGACTGATAGAACTGGTGCCCTTATAAGAAGAGAAAGAGACACCAGAGCTCTTTCTTCTCTAAAATAGCACAGAGAGAAAACAAAAATCTGTGAGTGAGGGAGAGTCCTCACAAGAACCAGACCATACTGGTGCTATGATTTCTGACTTTCAGCCTCCAAGAGTATAAGAAAATAAATTCCTGCTGGGCCCTTCAAACTATGGTATTTTTTTATGGCAGCCTGCGATAATTAATACAATATCATGCAAGAAAAGTATAGATTTATTTGAGAGAATATAAAGGGCCTACTTTAGATTGAGTGATCAGGGAAAGCCTTTCCAAAGAGCTGTTAAGGATGGTCTGAAGAATGAGTAATAACCAGCTGTAAGCATGGTAGACTGAGGTCATGGGGTTAATAAGGATTTTCCTCCATTGGATTTGACTCAGTAACAGTGAATGTATGGTTAGACAGAATAACATGTTTGTTATCTCTGTTTTGAAAGCCTTTCTAGTTCTTACCATGACATCACTACATTATTCCTGTTTTAGAGATGTTGTTACACTGAAGAATCATCTGGGAGTTTAAATGGGCACAAAATCACAACATAAATCTATCAGAAACATCACAAAATGCATTGTTTCCAACATATTTTCCAGGCCAGAAATTGGAGGGTTTCTCATAGAATTTTTATTTGAATTAATTGTTCAAATGTGTTAATTTGGTTACTGAGGTTGTTTTTCTAAATGTCTTTAACCTGACCTTGGCAAGCAATGTAAATGTACAAGCCCATTTTGTTTTCATTTATACAAGACTTAAGAGAGAGTCTCTGTGTATACATCCTTCAATAAAATAAAATCTTACGATAATTGTATTATTTTACAAATATCTTCAGATAAGCTCTACATCTGATGCTTTTAACACAAATAAGCACTTAACAAAAAACAAACCTTGCTTTACCTTGTTTATAGCAGTTCCGCCAGGTATTCATTTTTCTCTTTTCTGTATATGTATTTCAGAAGCCAAGCATTGTCTTATCCTTCCCAGTATTTCTAGTTTCTAACATGGTGATGGACATGTGATGAATGTTTCATAAAGGTGTACTGACATGTTCTTGTTAACTTAAAAAAGTAAATGGTATGTGATGGTCTTTTTAAGTAAAATATATTGATGGTGGAGAGGTGACTTTTTGGTTTTAATACCAAGTAATTGAATGGCAAATAAACTTTAATGCCATGGTTACTAAATTTGGTCAACTTTTCCTGAGATGAAATTTGAAGAAGTGCTTTCAATTTATGCTACACTATAATACTCTCTTGATATGTTGTGGTATTTGTGGTTTAAAGATTGTGAGAGACAGTGGCATTTAGAAAGAAAGGCAGGGAAGTGAGGGTATGTGAGTTTGTCCAATTTACTCTGTATGATCCATGAAACACATCTGGGAGATTGTTGGAATAAAACTTCCTAATCGGGAAAATGAAGAGAACCACATCATATGATCTGGATATTTGTAGAGTCGTATCTCTCTTCTTATTCACAGAATAACCTTTTCCCGTTAGTACACAATAATAATAGTGCTACGTGGGGCGCCTGGGTGGCTCAGTGGGTTAAGCCTCTGCCTTCAGCTCAGGTCATGATCTCAGGGTCCTGGGATCGAGCCCCGTATCGGGCTCTCTGCTTGGCGGGGAGCCTGCTTCCTCCCCTCTCTGGCTGCTGCTCTGCCTACTTGTAATCTCTCTCTCTCTCTCAATCTGTAAAAAAAAAGAAAAAAAAATTTAAAAAAAAATAATAATAGTGCTACGTAATCTGACTGAAAACTATTAATATCATGTCGTGCTTGAGACCTTCAGTTGGAAACATGTCAGGACCACTGACTCTGTAGCTAGACCGTCACAGTCAGAATTCTGGCTTTGGGTCCGACAAGCCACGTAGCCGTGGCTAAGTTAGCTACCTTCTCTGGACCTTAATTTCTTCACTTGTAAGGCAAAGATAATGCTATTGCCTGCTTAATAGAATTTGTGGAGGATTTAAGCACTTTATAAAACACTAAGAATAGTACCTTGCACATAGCTAGCTCTATAAAAAGTGTTTGTTCAATAAATAATCATGAACACTCACATTGAAACACAAGTGTATTCCTCTACATTATCAAGAATCTTTATCATGAATCTTTATCAAGTGCTTCAGATCACAGAGCGGAGTTCACGGGAGAATAGTTCCCACCCAAAGCTTCTGATTTCCAAGCCTGTCAGCCATATGTGTGCCTGCTTCTTTCTAATTAAGCCTCCTAGATTTAGAAATCCTACGCTTCACAGGACTGGAGTGTAAAAAGAATTATATATATAGCTCTACAAAGAATAAAATCAAAGATCTTTGAGAAAAGCTGATCTGGATGTGTAACATAAGGGAGAGTCCCAAGAATAAGATCTGCTGCTTCGCTGTGAGCCACATACAAATGCATGTGACCTTTTCCCTAAGAAGGAACAAAAGGCATTAGAGGGGAAAAACGTCCAGTTCACAGGAAAAGGACTAAATATGAGATACGTGATTGAAATAAAGTGATAAACTCTTTGTCACTGAAATTTCCTTTTGGGATGAGCAAAATATAAATCAATGACAAATGGATTCAATTATTTATTACAAAATACTTCAAGAGTGCTTTTCAAATATATAAATTAATAAAGACTTTGAAAAGGTCAGAACAAAGCAAACAAAGAATTGCTTGGGCAGTCTTACCATATGTGAATTAGCAGTCTGTGCTGCTGTTTAGCCTCCGTGGTAAGGCTTGGAGAACCGGAGCAGGCGTCTAGAACCTACAGAGCCAGATGGAGCTGCCGAGGTTGAAACCGCCCGCTGAGAGGCTCATCTGACAGACGCAGAAGCAGCTTCTCAACAGCTCGCCCTGACTTGGGCTTCCCGCTGATGACATTGTGAAAAGGGTACCTCGCCATTTCGGAGATGTATGAAAATTAGTGAGAAACCTCAAGGATCTTGAGGTTTAGACTCTTGTCTGTCACTAAAAGAGTCAACTGTGTTAAAAAAAAATTAGGATTATTAACACAAGGTACACACGAGTTACCTTCTGATATGTGAAAATGAACATGGAATTGGAATTAGAGTCACATCTATGTCATCCTAGCCATTTCTTGGTTTAATACACTTGGGTAATAGTCTCTTTCTCATTCTGCCTTGCTTAAAAAAAAAGAGGATTAGATTATAGTTGGTACACAGTGTTACACTAGTTTCAGGTGGACAACACAGCGATTCAACTTCTGTATATGTTATGTTCACTCTAAGTGTAGCTACTGTCTGTCACCATACAACGGTGTTACAATAGCATTGACTATACTCCCTCTGTTGTGCCTTTTATTCCCAAGACTTCTTCATGGCATAACTAGAGGCCTTGCTTTCTTGAAATCTTTATTCTTCAAATATGTTTTAGTGCCTTAGCATTTAAATGGCCTCTACCATTTTACAGGCTGGTATAGGCTAGCCAAACCAACCAACAAACAAACAACAACAAAACACACAAAAAGAGGCAATTCAGTTTAAGTGTTGAGTAGTCGTTTCATTAAAGGCATCTCACACATTATTAGACTGGAAGCGTGGCAAAGCTGAGTAATGCCAAGTGCCGGCAGAACTGTGTGGATACAGGAACCTTCAGCCTTTCTCAACATTTATCTAGAACGCTTCAGAAAAATTAAGTACAAACATGTTTTGTAATTTCTTGGTTCCACTCCAGGGTCCATATTCCAAAGTTCTTACCTGTTTATGTTGGAGTACTTAGGAGCACTGTCACTGTAGCATTTGTACATGTGTGAGGTGAGTGTGTCTGTGCAACAGTGTATGCAAAAGTGTGTGTGTGTGAGTACTTCTGTCAGCATGAATGTGCACAAGTGTGGATGTATGAGTATGAGTGTGGGTGTGTGTGCATGTGATCATGGGTTCTTACTGGCATCCCAGATGGCCAGCATCCGAGGAGTGGACACACACCCTGAACTGTATAGAACCATTAAATATGATGGTTACACAAAGGATCTTTGTGGATCTTCAATACATAATATTTAGAGAAGTGTAAGAAATGAGAACTTTAAAACAATATACTCACATATATTTGGAAGTACGTGTGCTCACCCTACACACATTTGGTAAAAACATGCAATAAAGACAAGTCTCATTAAACAGGATGAAGAGCTGCGATAGTAGCATATGGTAGAGGTTGGGTCACAAGTGACGGAGGAGATAACAGTTAATGAATAAATACGTCCTTTGAGAGAGGAACCTTGTTTGGACCCATGATGACAAATGTGGCATGAACCGAGAAGTATAATTAACTCAATATTTTCCTCTAAGTTCCAAGAAATAAAAGCGTTTGACAGAGTTAATCTTTTAAGATGGGCTCAGCATCCCAGCAGCAGAGACTTCAAGTGGAATTGTGGTGGGGGGAAGGGACAGAGAGGCAGCCAGAGCTTAGATGTTACCGGACCTCATATTCTGTTGTCATGTTGGCATGTGATTCTGAAGTTTATGGGAGAATTTTCAATTAGAGAGTGATGGGCTACTTTTTTGTGCTTTAAACTATTCTCTCTCTAATACGGGGGAATCTACCCATATTTAAGTCCATTTCAAGTCTCCTTTTACTGCAAAGGCTTTTCTTAGCCCGATTCTAAGTGAATTGAATATAATCTCTTCTGTGAACCCCAGTAGCATTTCGTATTTTCATATGCATTTAGCTTATTCTTTCTGATTTTATTTATTTTTTTCAGCGTAACAGTATTCATTGTTTTTGAACAACACCCAGTGCTCCATGCAAAACGTGCCCTCCCTATTACCCACCACCTGTTCCCCCAACCTCCCACCCCTGGCCCTTCAAAACCCTCAGGTTGTTTTTCAGAGTCCATAGTCTCTTATGGTTCGCCTCCCCTCCCCAATGTCCATAGCCCCCTCCCCCTCTCCCAATCCCACCTCCCCCCAGCAACCCCCAGTTTGTTTTGTGGGATTAAGAGTCATTTATGGTTTGTCTCCCTCCCAATCCCATCTTGTTTCATTTATTCTTCTCCTACCCCCCTAACCCCCCATGTTGCTTCTCCATGTCCTCACATCAGGGAGATCATATGATAGTTGTCTTTCTCCAATTGACTTATTTCAATAAGCATGATACGCTCTAGTTCCATCCACGTCGTCACAAATGGCAAGATTTCATTTCTTTTGATGGCTGCATAGTATTCCATTGTGTATATATACCACCTCTTCTTTATCCATTCATCTGTTGATGGACATCTAGGTTCTTTCCATAGTTTGGCTATTGTAGACATTGCTGCTATAAACATTTGGGTACACGTGTCCCTTCGGATCACTATGTTTGTATCTTTAGGGTAAATACCCAGTAGTGCAATTGCTGGGTCATAGGGTAGTTCTATTTTCAACATTTTGAGGAACCTCCATGCTGTTTTCCAGAGTGGTTGCACCAGCTTGCATTCCCACCAAGAGTGGAGGAGGGTTCCCCTTTCTCCGCATCCTCGCCAGCATCTGTCAGCTTATTCTTTCTTATAATTATATGTCCCTTCCTTAACTTTCTTTTTTTTTAATTTAATTTTTTTAAGATTGTATTTATTCATCTGCGAGAGAAAGACAGAGCACACACAAGCAGGGAGAGCTGGCAGGCAGAGGGAGGAGCAGGCTGCCTCCTGAGCAAGGAGCCCAATCTGGGACTCAATCCCAGGATGCTGGGATCACGACCTGAGCTGAAGGCTGACACTTAACAGACTGAACCACCCAGGCATCACTTACCTTTCCTCTGATATCTAGTAAACCAGATCATACAGTTAGAGATGGAAGAAAATGCTAAATCATCCCATGTTTAGTACAGGTGAAAGTGAGTTGAATCATATGAGATATGGTTTAAAGGTGGGAGAGGGAGTTCTGTGGAAGTACAATAGCTCAGTTGGGCAAGAAAACTATGCAGGGAAGTATGGTGTTTTCCCTGGGACATGTGGTCAAAGAAAAAAGCAATTCAATGAAGATCAGAGGGGTGGAGAGTAAAACTAAAGGAGAATTTTGTTTTCAAGGTGTGATTTTTTTTATCTCAGAAAGAAACTCTCAGTCTTTTGAGAATTTTCTTAAGGATCGTGAGCAGTCTCCATCCCTTTGGGTTTTTGTTTTATGTTAATAGTTCTGATAATCTGGATCAAAATATGTAGCTACTACTGAATTAGTCAACTGCGATGTTAAGACAATGTCTGGATTTAGCATTGGATAGATGATACGACCTTCAAAAATTTGGAATGCACATTTCAGGTATACACTGAGTCCTTTAATTATTTGAAATACAAAGTTAATATCCCCAATTAGGTAAAAATATTAAAGGAAAGGATTCAGTATTTGCTTGGATTTCATTGATTAAAGTACATATTATGAAAATTTCTAAATTCATAACTTTAAAGCACATTCCTGCTGAAGTCTTTTATAAATAAAATGAATGTTTGGTAAATCAATTTCTTAGTTGAATCTTTTCCTGCCAGCTCAACCACAGAACTCAGAAATAAATATGAATTTCATGTAAAACTTTCCAGAGGGTTTTGTTAGTGCAGTAGTAATTCCCAAATTCTTTGGCAACAGGCCCATGAAAATGTTTGTTAGCTATCTCCCCATGTCCCAGAGTTCCCACCATCTCTTCCTGCTCCACCTCTTTCTCCTCTAAACCTATCAGCTAGGAATTCTCGTGGGTTTTCAGTGGCTTTCAATCGAAAATGTTTATAAAAACTTTTGTGTAGTTACAGTGATACACACATTTTCGCAAATCTGTGTTTGGTCATGTATTCCTAGCTGTGATATGCTTCTGTACAAGTATTCGAGGGAGTAGTCCCTTTTCACTCTGCTATTTGCCAGTACAAAGTCAGCCTTTGCCAGATTTTGTTCCAAGCATTTGCTTCATTTGGAATATTCTGGTAGTCAAATATTTGCATGGAGCCCCCAAATCCTCTGACTTGAATATTTCATATTATTTCCAATGCATTGTCTATTTACAAAGCCATTCAGTTTGGATGGTGGTATAGACCTGGCCTCGTTTACGAGAGGAGGCTGTGAAAGCACCATTATTGGTCTCTGTTAAAACAAGATTAGCCAACTCACTGTGAGTTGTACAAACAGAAGGAATCTTGCCCATTCGAAAGTGTTCTTGTTTTTTCATAAATTTCTCTTTGAAACACACTACAACATGCTGCTTTTCTGAATTAGTTCTTGGAATGTTTTTCTGAAGGTTTCCTGAAGTCGTGACTGATAAGGGCTACTTGGAATGGTGTTGAATAATTGTAAAAGAAAGAAAAAAATTGGTACTTAGGCAAAATGACCATGATGGTAAAATATTTGAAAACTTAGCATGAATCTAGTGGATCACGTTTTAATTAAGGACCTATTGCTTCAAATGCAGTTATCTTACTAGTAACACAAAGTCAATATTCATAGACATTCTGTAGATAGACCATTTATTTTGTGGATTTATTATGTGGAAGAAAGGACAACATGTTTTACACAACTTTTTCTTTCATATTCTGGGTTAATACAATAGACAAGTGCTAAGTATATTATCAGCCAAGTGCAAGTGTAATTCACATAGATGAACTGCAAGTGTCTTATTAGGTTAATGAACTGATTTAGGTAGTGTTGCTGCATGAGAGATTTACAGACTAAAGAAAGTTCTGCTCTGAGGACAGAAGATCATGTCTAACTGCATTAAAGATACTTAATTACACACACATTTTAAAACAGCAGTGAGCATACCGACATTTATCTACAAGCGCTAAATAATATATTGTCTGCATTATATTTTAATTCTGGAGCCCTTTCCTATGCACTACCAACAAAGTTTGCTAAATAAGTAATTTAATGCTTGCTGCTTGGTCAGAACAAAGTGCCACTGAGAGATATTATCTCCATAATGGAGCGCGATTTATCTGCATTGGCTTTATGATTTTATATTTTTCTTTAGAAATGTTACTCAAATATACCAATAGACTTAACGAGTTTGCAAATTTAAAAAAATGTGCATGTAGATTTTTAAACAAAACTAGTTTATTTTTATCTTAAGTAATCGAAGTGCAGTTATCTTTGATCTAAACTATCAATAATTCTATAGTACTTTGCATTTGTTTCCACTACAGTGTATTTTCTTAAATAAATCTACTACCAGATTAGAGAGTTGAGCTTTCTGTTGCAGGGAACTATAAACTCATCTCTTTATTTTCAATTTAGCATAAGATCTGGTACATTGGAGAAATGCTACATGCTTCACAAATGTTGAATACATATTACCTTGCAGAGCACAGTGACTTCCTGCTCAAATATGCATATACTGAGAAAAAAACTTCATTAATTGCTTCACTGATTTAAATTTGATGTTATGTCACCCATTAATTTGTGCCAAAGAAAGTAAAATACATAAAGAAAATACTGATACCAGTTTAACCTGCTTTTTCTTGGACTTTCTAATAAATGTCACTCTCAAACTTTAGACAAAGCAGGTCCTTGAAGCAATAGTTTGGTAGTCTTTAAGTATGAGGCCCAGGAAACGTCACATTTCTCGCAGAAATGTAAACTTGCTTCACTGGTGACCTTAAGACAGCACATAAATATTTTTCTTGGTTTCTCTGATAGCAATGGAGTGCATGAGCCATACTTTGCTGTTCTGTAAACATTTTAACAGATATTTCCATGGATAATGTTGGCGTTTTCCTCTTCTGCCTTGTAAAAAGAGTAACTTGGCACTTGAAAAAAAAAAAAAGTTCCTTAAAGACTTTTTTGGAGGACCAAAAATTTGGATTTTTACAAACCCCCTAGATGATTCTTATTTTAGGCAAGTTTAATAAACCCTAGACAAATTAATTTAAAGCTGTTTCCCTTTGGGCACCAGGGTGGCTCAGTCGGTTAAGCATCTGACTCTTGATTTCAGCTCAGGTTGCGGTCTCAGATTCTTGAGACTGAGCCCCTTGACAGGCACAGAGTCTGCTTGGAGTTATCCCTCCCTCTCCCTCTTCCAACACCCCAACTCACACTCTCAATCTCTGTCTCTCTCTCTGGGAAAAAAAAAAAAAAAAGGTAAATTAATTTTTAAAAACCTGTTTCTTTTGTGTTTCAAATGTAACTTCTTAGGAGGTAATTGGCCTCTGCTTATGGGGAAGAGAGTGGGGGAAGAGAGAGAGACTGAGAATATACCCGTTTTTAGGAGGGTGAAGGAAAACATCCTCAAGCCCCAGCACAGTTGGTCATCTACTATCTGCTATTATTTGGCATAACCTTTCTGGAGGACATATAAAAACAAATGAGAATCCTTAAAATGACACATGCATTTTGACCCCTCAATTCCTCTTCTAATAATTTATTTTAAATCAGTCATCATGACATTATGCAAAGATTCAGCTAGAAATATGTACACTAGAGTAGTTTTTAATAAAAATGAAACACTGGAAATAATGTGAACATTCAAACATTTGATTAAAGGAAATATGTTGTAACACTAGACTTCTCTTTCCTTGGAATAGGTTATATTTTATACACCCTTAGCACTGTGTGCTTCTTAGTTCTCAGCATACATAATCCTTTGTTTATATTTGTTTTGTTCCATTATATTATAAACCCCATGGTGACAGAGACTGAGTTATTATATCTGTAGTACTTAGAGTTTGAAAAACAAATAACTCTAAGAAAAATGTGTTGAGTGATAAAGAGGAACCATACGGTCAGAAAATATTATAGGAAGATATTTATTTTCTCAGAAAGTTAATGATGTCTTCAGTTGTTTAAAAACAATGATAAAACAGCATTTCCAATGTATTCCTGCCATAGGAAAAAAGAAATGTGCATAAAAATTAAGAAGTTTAATTACCAGAAAGATAGCATTGGTTATATTGTAGGCTTGCATTTGTTGTTAAATTTTTCATTTACTGTCAATTTTCCTACCTATAATTCTTAAATTGTCTTTAATAAGACTATATCTCCTTTGTATTAAGATAGCAAACACTATAATGCTTTATTTTAAACACTGTAACATTTTAATTGATAAATACATCTGCCTGAAACCAGGTATTTAAAGAAAGACAAAGACAAAGAGACATGCTGGGTCTTAGTACTTTGAAATGAGGTGAGTTAATACCAGCAAGTATATGCTGGTAGCCAGCAGGTGTGAGGGAGGTAGAGAGCTGAATGCCATGGGCCCCATGTGGGGGTGATTTTTACAACAGGAGATCTGAGTAAGCCATGGTCTAGACTATGGGAAGCCAAGAGGACATGACTCCAGCTTCCTATTCCAAAGTATGTAGTGTGTAATAGAATAAATAGTGACCATTTGATAAAAGTATTTAGAATTTCTTTTAATGTTGGGATATCACACAGACACATGCGCACTTATATTACTTTGTGCATGTATATATTGGCACTTTCTATCAACCGTCCTCTTTGAAGTCCCATCAAGGATATGTGATCATGGAAGGACTGAGTGTTAGCTGAAGTTCTACCAGAAGCAAAGCCTGAAACAAAGGCTTTCATGCAGTGCTGTTTGGGGAAGTGATACTGGAGAGCAGGATCAAGGAACAGGTAGGGGAAGGAGTGAATCTCGAAAGAAAGGGCAGAAAATACAGGAATATAATGAGTTGGCCACCACTGTAACAACTTGTGCCCAGTGTCACAGGACCTTCTACAGAGACTTATGAAACACGTCTCAGAAATAAAGATCTGCCCATCAGATCCTCCTTCCATTGTCAAGGGGTGGTCTTCATGTGCATGAGTTCCCTCACGCTGGAGTTGTGAGTCCATGAGAGATGATTTATTCCATGCCAGAGTCTTCAAAAGCTCAGGATAGAAAGCAAGCAAGAGGAATGTGGTGCACTTTTGAGGTTGCTCCCGCAAGGGGATATTCAGAGCTTGTTGGACTCTGTGTGGACTCTGCAGATGGGTCTGCAGTGAGGGTTTGAAGAGGTACGTGAAGTAGGCAATTCGCAGACACTTAGCAAAACACAAGCTGAAATTACCATGTAATTTTAGGCTTCCACTCCCCTTCCGTTTCCTTACATCACATATCCTTATATTTAGCTGGACCCTTTAGACAAACAGTCACATGACATAATTAGGGGCGCTGCTAGCATATGCAGTGTTTTTCAGTGAATTACAGAAAGTGCTCTTGTCAGGTGGATGAATTACAGAAAGATGTCCATTTTGAGAAAAAAAAATGTCCTTCTCTGTAGGCATCTCAGTCCCTTCCCAAAGAGTAGGTTTTTGTAATGTTCACTAAATGCAGCCCTCTAACAACAAAACATCAAAAGATAAGACAAAGAGTATTAATCTCAATAAATGGTGTGAAAAGAAAAATGTCTAGATTTAAATGTGTAACTCCTAATTATTAATATATAAATACATTTTATTGCTCTAATTCCCATTAGAAAAATAATAAAACTTTCTTAGAGCTTTTACATTAGGTTGGTTTAAAATTAGTTTGTGTCTATCAGTCTTTTTCTTTCACTAGATTACACGAATTAATAAAGTCATTTTACCTGGAACTAAGTAAAAAAAAACAATGTAATTCTCCCTTTAAGTGTAGTATCAGTCAAACACTTCTGATTCAGGCTCATAGAAAGTTTTCTAGGAAGTGGTAATGTTTCAATGAATTGATTAAAAATAGTCTCTCTGCTTTTAAATGTCTTGATATTTTGTTTGTTTGTATCTGTATTCAGGAACATACATTATCAAGTAGTCTCATCAATACGTATGCCTATATATTTTGGAAATTTATTAATTTTTAATTTTTGAATTTAGTTAGGAAATAACAAATAAACCATTATATTCAGGACTAAAAGCCTCATTATAATTTTAGCAATGTATTTATTTTTTTTTCAAAGATTTTATTTATTTATTTATTTGTCAGAGAGAGAGAGAGAGAGTTCAAGCACAGGGAGCAGCAGGCCGAGGGAGAAGCAGGTTCCCCACTGAGCAAGGAACCTGATTAGGGACTTGAACCCAGGACCTCAGGATCATGACCTGAGCCAAAGCTAGATGCTCAACCAACCAAGCCAGCCCGGTGCCCCAGAAAAGTATTCTCTTATTAATAGCTGGCACTATTAGCAAAAATATCTATTATTCCACAGAATATTTAAATATTGCTAGTTACTATTAACTCTATGTATACAGTGGATCCAAAATTTTAAACTAGTCCAGTGCTTACTTGTACTCTCCTTTTCTCTCTTCTTCATTCTCTCTCTCTCTATCCCTCTCTCAATATGTGTAAATTCTCTGTGTGTGTATTTATACAGTGATCTACAAACATACACTTGGAAAACCATTAATTCCACTGATGACTTGATGAAAGATTTAGCTACACTGTGTGAATGTTGGTATTGCTGACCCTCTAGAAATTACTATCACCACCACTTTTTACCTTACCAGCTGCTGATATGATGTGAAACAGGAACATTTTGTGGGATACACAGAACCAGTTCTCCAACTTTTTCTTACTTGAGAAATAATAATAGTTTAATCCCAAAGACTATTCAGTTACCTCCTCTGTGTGTGCACATGTGTTCTTTTATTAACATATAGTGTATTATTTGGGCACACATTCTTTTTAGGCATTTTTATTAGGTATAATTACCTTAACATTGAAAAGTCATTTTCAGTATCTATCCATTAAATATATATCAAATATTAAAAAGCAATATTAAAAATATGCACAAATATTATATAGGTCCTATCATATAATAAATCAAAAGGGATATGACAGCTTGTATTTATATTATTGATAAATCATTAAAATACATAAAACGGTCACAAATAAACTAAACCATTTAAATATCTGAAAAACCAGGGTCCCTTAATCTTTTAAATTATTTACTGTTGTACCTATTTAGCTCTTCATGATGAAATACCAATTGGCATAGGGCTTTGGGAATTAAAAATTCTGTGAGACAATTGCTTATGAATTCTTGCCAGGAATGACAATGCCATGAAATGGAAGGTGTCACTACTTAAGTGTCATAAAAATCAAAATGTAATCTTAACTCTGCTTCAAGACCATTGTGTGAGTTGAGAAGTCACTGAACTGCTCTGAGTCATGCTCCCTATCTGTGAAGATGTCAGACTGATAAATTCCAAGACTTCAGCTCTATGCTTCTTCACATTTACTTGGTTCTGGTAAGTGCCTAAAGTTGGGAGTAGTGAAAGAATAAGGAACCGTGTTTCAGTCACTCTCTTCTGTCCCCTTTCCCTCTGAATTCATACCTTGCCCTGACACTAATGATAATAATAATGATGATGATGAAAGTAATAATAGCAATTATTATTATAGCAATTATGAACTGCATGCTCACTTTGTGCCAAGCTCTGAGCTGAGCCCTTTGTTTACATCAACTCATTTACTATCCCAGTGCCCTGAGTGAGATCCTATTAGGGTTATTACAAAACTAAGTAAACTGAAGCACAAAGTTAAGCATTCTTTTGAAGCTTACACAATCATTGCTAAGCAGGGCTGAGCTTGACATCTGGTTCCAGAACCCATTCTCTTAACTGTTAACCAGTGGGCACCTTGCCAGCCTGGAAGGCAGGTGGGCCAAGGTCCACCATAGCCAGGAGAGCCTCTATCTCCATCTTAGGTTTCAGCCCGAGATCCCTAATTCTGTCATACCCACACATGGCTATGTGTTGGCAATGGTGAGAGATTTAAGAGGTCAAAAAGGTTGAGGAGGGTGCCTCATAGATGGTTTCTGCTTTCATGACTGTAGACCCAGTTGCTCTTGGGCTCTGGGTTGGCCTTAGAACAACTGTGCAATAACCCTGCACCTAAGTTGGGAAAGACATGAATGGGAGCCAAAACTAAATATTTACAATTTTCCTCCAGCCCTTTTTCTACTTCCATACTTTTGACGTTGACCTACTAGTAGACTTTAAATCAATTCACTGGTTTGCAATCAGCATTAAAAAAAAAAATAGAATAGAATCTAAAATTTCAGAGTTCACTATAAAGAGTAAAGATAAATATTTTCTGAAATGTTTGTTTCAGGAGTATGTTCGTGTCTTTATTGGGTTATAATATAAAAGATATTTCTCATTGTAGATAATATTCAGGAAAGTCTGGACTGTCATTAAAGTAGAAGGGGGAAGAGTATGAAAGTCAGGCTTAGTGTGTTTTATAAGGCGATCAGCAATGTTCTATTTACACATTGTGAGAGTTTAAATGTGAAACAATTATACCTTCTCCACCTAGATGTAAGTTGTTCCTTAAATGAAGTCATTACAATGATCTTTGCCAAGAAAAAACAAAGCATTATTATTCTCCTACCAAGTGGATCTGTAGTAAGCTCTAAAACTGTCTGTGTCCTTCTATTCCATTTTGCTTTGAAGAGAGATTCCTTGTTGTTTGGGTATTTTTCTCTTTTAATTTTTGTTTTGTCAAGCTTTTTTGCTGTCATTTTTTCCCCAAAGTGTAATAACATATAGCACGACTTCCCCCAAACATCACTAATCTTGTACAATAGAAATTTTACTAATTCCTTAAGTAAGAAAACAATACAGAGAAGTAGCCCAAGTCTTGGAGTCTGGGATGCTTTGTTTCTGAATATCTATTCCACTTACTAGCTATGTCACCTTCTGCAATTTTCTGAAACTCCTCAAGCCTAGTTCCTTAATCCTGGAAAGGGATTGTGTGTAACAATCATCCTCACACTGCCACCTGTACCACCAATCCCTGCATCACTCCACTAACCCCCTGGTGGCCTACCTGCTCCCACCCTTGCCCCTTTCCATGCTGACTCCACTCAAGGAAGAGAGTGAACCTTTGAAACCTTTAATCAAATCACACCAGTTTCCTATTCAAAACTTTAATGGGGTGCCTGGGTGGTTCAGTTGGTTAAGTATCTGACTCTTGATTTCAGCTCAGGTCATGATCATGGGATCCAGCCCTGCGCTGGCCTCTGTGCTCAACAAGGAGTCTGCTCATCCCTCCCACTCTGCTGCTACCCCTGCTTGTGCTCTCTCTCTCCCCCCTTAACCTGCTCAAATAAATAAATAAAATCTTTAAAAAAAATCCACGAAACTTTCCAGTGAGTGTGTTTCTGTATGATTTAGTTTGGGGTACGTCTACCATCATCTCCTAACTCACTCACCCTGACTCATTCCATTCTAGTAATTCCTAGGCCTCTTCACTTTCCTTCCTGTTCCTTGAACACTTTGAGTTCATTCTCACTTTGGGGCCCTTCCTCTTCTTTCCATGTGTTCCATTTTCTCCTAGATATTTGCATAACTCACTCCTTCATATCATTTCTGTATCTGGAAAAATCCCACTTTCTAAAATACATTACCACTTCCTTCACTCTTTATCCCTTACCTGCTTTAATTTCTTCTTAGCACTTACCACTAACTAACATTATGTCACATAATTTTTTGTTAATTGGTCTATCATTTGTCCTATTTCACTAGAATATAAATTTCATGAGGGCAGGGATTTTCTCTTGCTTACTGTTTTGTGTGTAACCACCAAACCATGCCTGATACATTGTAAGTGGTAAATAGTTGTTGATTAAATACTAAAAAAAAAATTAATTCCTCACAAGTTTTATATGCAGATTAAATACAATAAAAATTCTGTCATGATGCTTGACATAAAATCAGCATTTAATAAATTATAATTATTTTTATTGTTTAAGCTGAATTTTATTTTCCCATGGAAGGCATAGGAATCATCATGATGAAACATATGAGACATATCTTTTTCTCCTATCCGGACTTTGTGATGATTAATTTTATGTATCGACTTGTCTGGGAAATAGTACTCAGATATTTGGTCAAACATCTTTTTTTTTAGATGTTTTTGTGAAGGTGTTTTAATGTGATTTACATTTAAATCCATAAACTTAAAAATAAATAAATAAATAAATAAATAAATCCATAAACTTGGGAGTGAAGCAGATGGCCATTCATAATGTGGGTGGATTTCATCCAATCAGTTGAAAATCTGAAACAAAAAAGATAACCTCCCATGAACAAGAGAGAATTCTCCAGCAGACTGCCCTTGGACTACAGCTACAACTTCAGCTTTTCCTAGTCCTATAGCAGACTGCCTCGGGAATGGAATTGCCACTCTTCCTTGAGTCTCCAGCCTGCTGTCCTCCCCCATCAGATATGGCATTCACCAAGACTATACAAGATCATCTGCCAATTTCTTAAAATAAATCCCTTTTTATATATACACACACACACATCCTATTGGTTCTGTTTTTCTGGAGAACCTTGACTAATATGCATGTTTTCAGCTGCAAGTACACTTTACCATCTAGTATCTACTATGTCTATTATCATCACAAGTAACACCATGAGGATGTTCTCTCATAATGCAATTTGTTGCTTAGCAGCTCAGGGATGGCAGGGCTGTGGGTTAGTCTCTCTCGTCAGTCTTGACTTTCCCTTCATAGTGACAGTCTGGCAATGCACTTCCAAACAATTGTGTCTTCACACAAACACATTAAAGGTAAAAAGAAACAAATGGTGCTTCTCACATTTTTCTCTTTGATCAATAAGAAAAATCTTTGTCAGATACTTCTCTTTATGTCTTATTGACTTCAATTTATTCACTTTCCTGTATCTTGATGGCAAGGGAAGCTGGGAAATCCTATGATAGCAAGAAGGAGTTGTGGGAAAATAGCTCTTGGTAAGCAAATGGCATTGGTCATGTGTCATACGAACATATATCACAGCACAATGGGAAAGAGTGTAGGGTTAATTCTAGGTGAGTCAGACTTGGTATATAAGATTTTATCACTGCATAGCCACAAATCTGGTGGCCTAAACAGCATAGATTTATTACTTCACAGTTTCTGTGGATCAGAAGTATGAGCAGAGCTTAACGAGTCTTCTTAGGTTTCATGAGCTAAAGTCAAGACGTGGACTGGGCTGCAAACTCATCCTCAGCTCAAGGTCCTCTTCCAAGTTCATGGGATTTTGGCAGAATTTTACTCCTTGTGGTTGTAAGAATGAAGCTCCCTCTCACATGGCCCTGTCCACACATGGCATTTGCTTCTTGAAAACTAACCAGAGCCTACCTGTTGCTGCTTCTTCCTGTCTCTTACTTCTAGACTCTTTTTAAAATTTCTCTCCTGATTAGATCAGGTTCGTCCAGGGTTGTCTCCCTTACAACTAACTTAAAGTCAACGGATTAAAGACTCCAGTTATATCTGTCCAATTTTTTCACCTTTGCCATGTAACATAAGAAAATTAGAGAAGTGATTTACCATCACCTTTTCCACATTATTGGTTAAAAGCCAGTTATATGTCCCTCGTTCTTTTAAGAAGATGGGATTGCACAAGATGTGGATCAATGGAGATCATCTCAGAAGTCTCCATACTGCACCTGGATTCACACTTCAATCCCATTACTTATATCTGTATAAACATTACCTAGTTTCTTCCTCAAGGTTCATCTTTTTTGTGTATGAAATGTGATTAACTTAGGGGATTCTTAAGCAATAACTACTACAAGTATTCAAATATGTTGGGGGAAGTGAGCTTGGGGCTGAAAGTTCCAACCCTCTAATCATTTGGGTGGCCCCCTTGGCACCCAGGCCCCTTCCAAAAGTCACCTCATTAACATAAACTCTAGTGTGGTTGAAAGGGGTCTGTTATAAGCAACAAAACGACACTCATTTCACCTTTGTGTTCTGGAACTATTTCAGGAACAGGAAACAAAACTAAATATTATAACAAAAGATGCCCTCATACTTCTTATGTAGAAAATTACAAGGGTTTTAGGAGCTATGTGTCGGGATATTTCTTTTCAGAAATCATGACATAAATGCGTAGGTTAGTAGTTGGCATGTGGAAGGCAAATGTTACTCTCCTGTCTAATCACCTATGGAGTTGTTAAATAAGATGAAATAAATAAAATGCTCAGCTCAGGATCTGGTCTATAAACACAGTACAATAAATTTCAATTTCTTCTCCCTCTCATTCTTACATATAATGCCATGTTAGAAGACATACTGCTTTTTTATGATGTTCATGGCATAAAGAAGATTTATAGCATATTCCTAAGCAGTTATTTAATTTTATGAGTTTTTAAAACTCTAATTGTATCATTAAAGAAAAATCAACACTAATCTGTTGATCTTCTGATATTATTTAAAGTGAAAATATTTTTTTTACAATAAGATTTGTTTAAAAACTACAAAATTGAATTTTTATAAAAGGTCCTTTATTTTATGTGATAATATTTCTGAATGTTTTCAATGCCTAAACTAATTTGATAAATAATTTGGAAAGAAAATATTACTATAAATACTAACAATTGCAAATGTTTAGGTACTATTAAAAATGTCACTCACTTGCAAAAAGAGAAAATTAAAACAGCTCACAATAAGAATAAATAGTAAAGTGTGCCTGGGTGGCTCAGTCAGTTAAGCATCTGCCGTTGGCTCAGGTCATGATCTTCCGGTCCTGGGATTGAAGCCCTTGTTGGGCTCCCTGTCCATCTGGGAGTCTGCTTCTCCTTCTCCCTCTGCCCCTTCCACTGCTTGTGCTCTCCCCAACTCTCCCACCTATTCTCTCTCTTAAATATTAAGTAAAATCTTTTTTAAAAGGATAAATCATAAGAACATTTTTTAGAGTTTGCAGAAAATCAGAGACCATTTGAAGAAAAAAAGGGCATAAATGCCCCATAAAATCTGTTACTAGAAGAGAATATAAAATCTAGTTCTGTGTTTCTTAGCAATAAAAATGTGGGGAAAAGGAGCAATGAGTCAGATAACTAATATTCTCTTAATATTCTTGTAAAAAAAATACATATGTATCTTTAAACTCTTTAGGGTGGGGAATTAATTATTCTTCCAGGTTAGTATGCTCCTGGCCTGGCCTAGTTTCTTGGATTTTAGTCCCTAAATACATGTTTGTTGAACTGACCTGAACTGTCACCAAAACTATATCTCATACGGCAATGAACAGGAAGATACTGCATGGCTACTGATGTAAAGGAAGCCAGTAAATGTAACAAATCAGATATTTCAATGTAGGTTTGAGAAAATGCAAAAATGTTCTTTGTAGAGGAGTTTCTCATGTATAGTACATAGAATTTAATCTTGAGAAAGCCATTTCTTTAAGGAGCCCATAAGCATGGTCTTAGAAATCCTTAATGTAATATTTTACATTAGAAATCCTCAAATGTAATATTTTTTTTTAAATTTATTTATTTGACAGAGAGAAATCACAACAAGGCAGAGAGGCAGACAGAGAGAGAGAGAGAGAGAAGCAGGCTCCCTGCTGAGCAGAGAGCCCGATGCGGGACTCGATCCCAGGACCCTGAGATCATGACCTGAGCCGAAGGCAGCGGCTTAACCCACTGAGCCACCCAGGCGCCCCTCAAATGTAATATTTTAATTGAACATTTATTTATTGTTAGGATTAGGTAAAGCATTAAAGATTTATATGTTTTAGATCTGGTCCTTGCATTCTAGGAATTCACAAGGCAACTAATTTGCGACTGGCATCTCTGATAAGCTCTGATATGTTGACATTCTGGAGAAGTTTGATTGAAGATAAGGGAAAATAGTTTATATCTGTTATTTTGTTAACGAAGCTTAACACATACTTCAACCAGACTGAAAGTGCTACCCAAATTCTGCACAGAAGGCTGTGCCTGTGAGTCCAATATTGTCCACAAAGAAATGAAACTGCTTGAATTCTTGATTTTGATCCCAAAGTCTGTGCCATAGAAAAGAGAGAAGTTGGCCTAGATAATTTAACAGCAGGTGTTATCAATTGGCAGTTTCAATCATTAAAGATCTTTAGCATGGCTCCCAAAGTGATTTGCTTTTGAATATCATATAGTAATGATCTTATCAAAACAAGTTAGTAGGGACATATACATATCCACATTTGACTTCAATTACTAGTTTTACTGTTGGTACTTGAAATTTGGAGAATATATAGCCAAAGTCAACAATTTTTGTTGCTGTTCCTTTTCCAGCAAATAGTCAACAGATTTGACTGCTTCTGAAGGACTATTGGCTTCTAATGGTAAACTGTTGTCAACAGCATTGAAAAATATGTGGGCATGTGTGGCAAACAAATTCTAAGAGACCCTAAGACTCTTGGTGTTTACATACCTTCTCCTAGTTACTCAAGTTAACACTATGTAAGTACTATTATTAATTGATTTTATAGATATAATTTAGGTCCCGTATAAGCTGATTTTATTATAGGGAGATTATTCTTGAAGGATTGATCTAATCACATGAAATATGTAAAAGCAGAAAGTTTTCTCTAATTGGTTGCATCAGAAAAAGACAGACATATTTGAGATGCCCTAGAAGATAAAGTAAACATTCATACTGTGATGGGCAGTGACAGTCCCATGGCAAGAAATTGCAAGAGACGTCTAGGAGAAGGGAGTTGTCCATGGTCAATAGCTAAAAGGAAAAATATGGCCTTCATTTCTACAACCACAAAGAAATGAATCTGCCAAAACACCATGAGCTTGGAAGAAGACCTGGAGCTTCAGATGCGAGCCACAGCCCCAGTCCATACCTTGATTTCAGCCTGGTGAAACGCTGAACAGAGAATCCACCCATGGTGCTTCAGATTCTAACCCTACAGTAGCTGAGGATACTAAATTTTTGTTGTTTTATGCTGGTAAGTTTGTGGTCATTTGTTACACAACACATACCTTTTAATGCAAACCAATACAACATGCATATAATTAATCTAACAGAATCAAATTATTAGATACATTAAGAGAAGGGAAAATAAGTTTAAGCTGCTTTAAATTTTTTAGAATTTCTGCCTAAAATGTACAAGGTAATTTCTTCCAATTTTAGCTCTACCCATAGTAATTTAATACCTTAGAATGAATGCACAGAGATGAAAAAAAAAAAAAAAAGAAAGAAAAGCATGGAACATATTTAAAGATCACCAAGTGGTCTCCCTAAGTTGTTATGTAAGGTATTTGAAAGATAGTAGTTGTGAACAATAATGGAAGTTTAAAAAAAAACTGTTTATGATCATGTCGAAAATGACCAACAATGCAGATTGTATATTACTCAGTGGTAAGGTAAGCCACAGAACACTTTTGAGTGGTTGGGGAGGCTGGTTAGAGTAAGCAGCAGGAAGATTGTTTGTCTATCAATGTGAAGCTGAGATTGGAAGTGGACCATGAAGCTCTTTGTCACAGATCATGCTGAATTTTGAGACTTTATGAAGATAATAGCATGGATACTTGGTTTTGTGGTCTAACATTATAATTTTAAGCCTGAATATAACTATAGTGAATGTAGTGCCATTGACAAAAGTAGGTAAGTCATGAAGTTATAAATTTTAGGATGAGGATGATGAATTTAGTAGGGATAAATCAAATTTGAGATATGAGAAGATCATCCAAATTATAGGATGGACAAGCAATGGGAAATGGACAAAGATTCCAATGTAGACTGTTGTTGAAGAAATAGATCTGAAGTTTTCAGGCTGTAAGGTTATGGCAGGTGCCCTTTCCAGGGAAAGAAGGTAAAAAGTAGAGGAGATGAAAGTACATGAGTGAGAAAATGTTACATTCAGAAGAAAGAAAGCTAAGAGAAAAAAAGTTGCAATGTCTGTAAATTTTTTTTCTGACTTTAATTAATTAATTTATTTTTTCAGCAAAACAGTATTCATTGTTTTTGCACAACACCCAGTGCTCCATGCAATACGTGCCCTCCCTACTACCCATCATCTGGTTCCCCCAACCTCCCACCCCCACCCATTCAAAACCCTCAGGTTTTTTTTTCAGAGTCCATATTCTCTTATGGTTCGCCTCCCCTTGCAATTTCCCTCAACTTCCTTCTCCTCTCCATCTTCCAATGTCCTCCATGTCATTTGTTATGCTCCACAAATAAGTGAAACCATATGATACTTGACTCTCTCTGCTTGACTTATTTCACTCAGCATAATCACTTCCAGTCCTGTCCATGTTGCTACAAAAGTTGGGTATTCATCCTTTCTTTTTTTTTTTTTTTTAAATAACTATATAATGTATTTTTATCCCCAGGGGTACAGGTCTGTGAATCACTAGGTTTACATACTTCACAGCACTCACAATAGCACATACCCTCCATAATGTCCATAAATCCCTCCCCCCTCCCATCCCCACCTCCCTCCAGCAACTCCCAGATTGTTTTGTGAGATTAAGAGTCATTTATGGTTTGTCTCCCTCCCAATCCCATCTCGTTTCATTTATTCTTCTCCTATCCCCCAATCCCCCAGGTTGCATCTCCACGTCCTCATATCAGGGAGATCATATGATAGTTGTCTTTCTCCGATTGACTTATTTCACTAAGCATGATACCCTCTAGTTCCATCCACGTCATCTCAAATGGCAAGATTTCATTTCTTTTGATGGCTGCACAGTATTCCATTGTGTATATATACCACATCTTCTTTATCCATTCATCTGTTGATGGACATCTAGGTTCTTTCCATAGTTTAGCTATTGTAGACTTTGCTGCTATAAACATTCAGGTGCACGTGCCCCTTCGGATCACTACATTTGTATCTCTAGGGTAAATACCCAGTAGTGCAATTGCTGGGTCATAGGATAGTTCTATTTTCAACATTTTGAGGAACTTCCATGCTGTTTTCCAGAGTGGTTGCACCAGCTTGCATTCCCACCAGCAGTGTAGGAGGGTTCCCCTTTCTCTGCATCCTCGCCAGCATCTGTCATTTCCTGATTTGTTAATTTTAGCCATTCTGACTGGTGTGAGGTGATATCTCATTGTGGTTTTGATTTGTATTTCCCTGATGCCGAGTGACGTGGAGCACTTTTTCATGTGTCTGTTGGCTATCTGGATGTCTTCTTTGTAGAAATGTCTGTTCATGTCCTCTGCCCATTTCTTGATTGGATTGTTTGTTCTTTGGGTGCTGAGCTTGCTAAGTTCCTTATAGATTTTGGATACTAGTGCTTTATCTGATATGTCCTTTGCAAATATTTTCTCCCATTCTGTCAGTTGTCTTTTGGTTTTGTTAACTGTTTCCTTTGCTGTGCAAAAGCTTTTGATCTTGATGAAATTCCAATAGTTCATTTTTGCCCTTGCTTCCCTTGCCCTTGGCGATGTTCCTAGGAAGATGTTGCTGCGGCTGAGGTCGAAGAGGTTGCTGCCTGCATTCTCCTCAAGGATTTTAATGGATTTCTTACTCACATTGAGGTCCTTCATCCATTTTGAGTCTATTTTCGTGTGTGGTGTAAGGAAGTGGTCCAATTTCATTTTTCTGCATGTGGCTGTCCAATTTTCCCAGCACCATTTATTGAAGAGGCTATCTTTTATCCATTGGACATTCTTTCCTGCTTTGTCAAAGATTAGTTGACCATAGAGTTGAGGGTCTATTTCTGGGCTCTCTATTCTGTTCCATTGATCTATGTGTCTGTTTTTGTGCCAGTCCCATGCTGTCTTGATGATGACAGCTTTGTAATAGAGCTTGAAGTCCAGAATTGTGATGCCACCCACTTTGGCTTTCTTTTTCAATATTCCTTTGGATATTTGAGGTCTTTTCTGGTTCCATATAAATTTTAGGATTATTTGTTCCATTTCTTTGAAAAAAATGGATGGTATTTGGATAGGGATTGCAATAAATGTGTAGATTGCTTTAGGTAGCATGGACATTTTCACAATATTTATTCTTCCAATCCAGGAGCATGGAACATTTTTCCACTTCTTTGTGTCTTCCTCAATTTCTTTCATGAGTACTTTATAGTTTTCTGCATATAGATTCTTAGCCTCTTTGGTTAGGCTTATTCCTAGGTATCTTATAGTTTTGGGTACAATTGTAAATGGGATTGACTGCTTAATTTCTCTTTCTTCTGTCTTGTTGTTGGTGTACAGAAATGCAACTGATTTCTGTGCATTGATTTTATATCCTGACACTTTACTGAATTCCTGTACAAGTTCTAGCAGTTTTGGATTGGAGTCTTTTGGGTTTTCCACATATAGTATCATATCATCTGCGAAGAGTGATAGCTTGACTTCTTCTTTGCTGATTTGGAAACCTTTAATTTCTTTTTGTTGTCTGATTGCTGAGGCTAAGACTTCTAGTACTATGTTGAATAGCAGTGGTGATAATGGACATCCCTGCCATGTTCCTGACCTTAGCGGAAAAGCTTTTAGTTTTTCTCCATTGAGAATGATATTTGCGGTGGGTTTTTCACAGATGGCTTTGATAATATTGAGGTATGTGCCCTCTATCCCTACACTTTGAAGAGTTTTGATCAGGAAGGGATGCTGTACTTTGTCAAATGCTTTTTCAGCATCTATTGAGAGTATCATATGGTTCTTGTTCTTACTTTTATTAATGTGTTCTATCACATTGATTGATCTGCGGATGTTGAACCACGCTTGCAGCCCTGGAATAAATCCCACTTGATTGTGGTGAATAATCCTTTTAATGTACTGTTGAATCCTATTGGCTACTATTTTGGTGAGAATTTTTGCATCTGTGTTCATCAAGGATATTGGTCTGTAGTTCTCTTTTTTGGTGGGATCCTTGTCTGGTTTCGGGATCAAGGTGATGCTGGCCTCATAAAATGAGTTTGGAAGTTTTCCTTCCATTTCTATTTTTTGGAACAGTTTCAGGAGAATAGGAATGAGTTCTTCTTTAAATGTTTGGTAGAATTCCCCTGGGAAGCCATCTGGCCCTGGGCTTTTGTTTGTTTGGAGATTTTTGATGACTGTTTCAACCTCCTTACTGGTTATGGGCCTGTTCAGGTTTTCTATTTCTTCCTGGTTCAGTTGTGGTAGTTTATATGTCTCTAGGAATGCATCCATTCCTTCCAGATTGTCAAATTTGTTGGCGTAGAGTTGCTCATAGTATGTTCTTATAATTGTCTGTATTTCTTTGGTGTTAGTTGTGATCTCTCCTCTTTCATTCATGATTTTATTGATTTGGGTCCTTTCTCTTTTCTTTTTGATGAGTCTGGCCAGGGGTTTATCAATCTTATTGATTCTTTCAAAGAACCAGCTCCTAGTTTCATTGATTTTTTCTATTGTTTTTTTGGTTTCTATTTCATTGATTTCTGCTCTGATCTTTATAATTTCTCTTCTCCTGCTGGGTTTAGGGTTTCTTTCTTGTTCTTTCTCCAGCTCCTTTAGGTGTGAGGTTAGGTTGTGTACTTGAGACCTTTCTTGTTTCTTGAGAAAGGCTTGTACCACAATATATTTTGCTCTCAGGACTGCCTTTGCTGAGTCCCACAGATTTTGAACAGTTGTGTTTTCATTATCATTTGTTTCCATGAATTTTTTCAATTCTTCTTTAATTTCCTGGTTGACCCATCCATTCTTTAGAAGGATGCTGTTTAGTCTCCATGTATTTGGGTTCTTTCCAGCTTTCCTCTTGTGATTGAGTTCTAACTTCAGAGCATTGTGGTCTGAAAATATGCAGGGAATGATCCTAATCTTTTGATACTGGTTGAGACCTGATTTAGGACCCAGGATGTTGTCTATTCTGGAGAAGGTTCCATGTGCACTAGAGAAGAATGTGTATTCTGTTGCTTTGGGATGAAATGTTCTGAATATATCTGTGATGTCCATCTGGTCCAGTGTGTCATTTAAGGCCTTTATTTCCTTGTTGATCTTTTGCTTGGATGATCTGTCCATTTCAGTGAGGGGAGTGTTCAAGTCCCCTACTATTATTATATTATTATTGATGTGTTTCTTTGATTTTGTTATTAATTGGTTTATATAGTTGACTGCTCCCACGTTAGGGGCATAGATATTTAAAATTGTTAGATCTTCTTGTTGGACAGACTCTTTGAGGATGATATAGTGTCCTTCCTCATCTCTTATTATAGTCTTTCGCTTAAAATCTAATTGATCTAAGGATTGCCACCCCAGCTTTCTTCTGATGCCCATTAGCATGGTAAATTGTTTTCCACCCCCTCACTTTCAATCTGGAGGTGTCTTCGCATCTAAAATGAGTTTCTTGTAGGCAACATATAGATGGGATTTGTTTTTTTATCCATTCTGATACCCTGTGTCTTTTGATTGGGGCATTTAGCCCATTAACATTTAGGGTAACTATTGAGAGATATGAATTTAGTGCCATTATTAGCCTGTAAGGTGATTGTCACTGTATATTGTCTCTGTACCTTTCTGATCTACTACTTTTAGGCTCTCTCTTTGCTTAGAGGACCCCTTTCAATATTTCCTGTAGAGCTGGTTTGGTGTTTGCAAATTCTTTCAGTTTTTGTTTGTCCTGGAAGCTTTTTATCTCTCCTTCTATTTTCAATGATAGCCTAGCTGGATAGAGTATTCTTGGATGCATGTTTTTCTCGTTGAGTGCTCTGAATATATCATGCCAGCTCTTTCTGGCCTGCCAGGTCTCTGTGGATAAGTCTGCTGCAATCTAATATTTTTACCATTGTATGTTACAGACTTCTTTTCTGGGCTGCTTTCAGGATTTTCTCTTTGTCACTAAGACTTGTAAATTCTACTATTAGGTAACGGGGTGTGGACCTATACTTGTTGACTTTGAGGGGGGTTCTCTGCACCTCCTGGATTTGATGCTTGTTCCCTTTGCCATATTAGGAAAATTCTCTCCAATAATTCTTTCCAATAGACCTTCTGCTCCCCTCTCTCTTTCTTATTCTTCTGGAATCCCAATTATTCTAATGTTGTTTCGTCTTATGGTTTCACTTATCTCTCAAATTCTCCCCTCATGGTCCAGTAGCTGTTTGTCCCTCTTTTGTTTGGCTTCTTTATTCTCTGTCATTTGGTCTTCTAGATCACTAATTCTGTCTTCTGCCTCATTTATCCTAGCAGTGAGAGCCTCCATTTTTGATTGCACCTCATGAATAGCTTTTTTTATTTCAACTTGGTTAGATTTTAGTTCTTTAATTTCTCCAGAAAGGGCTTTTATATCTCCAGAGAGGGTTTCTCTAATATCTTCCATGCCTTTTTCAAGCCCAGCTAGAACGTTCAGAATTGTCATTCTGAACTCTTGATCTGACATATTACCAATGTCTGTGTTGATTA
Organism: Meles meles; assembly: GCF_922984935.1. Classification (NCBI taxonomy): domain Eukaryota; kingdom Metazoa; phylum Chordata; class Mammalia; order Carnivora; family Mustelidae; genus Meles; species Meles meles. The sequence goes on along the minus strand of NC_060067.1, from coordinate 87,370,050 downwards.
GGTCCCTAGCCTTCGGTACTGCCTCTTGTTCTTTTGTTTTGGTGATTTTTTCTGCCTTATCATTTTGTCCAGATTAGAGGATATGAAGGGTCAAATAAAATACTAAAAGGGTGGCAAAGACCCCAGAAAAATGCACTGTAAGCAAATCAGAATAGACCCCAAATTTTGGGGGGGGGAGAAAGGGGATAAAAAGAGGTTCAGAAAAAAAAAGAAAAAAATTTTAAAAATAAAACAAATAAAGAAAAAATATAAAAAAGAAAGAAAAAATATATATTTTAGATAAACTAGTCAAAAACTGTTAAAAAAGAAAAGGGTAAAAGTTTTAAAAAATTTTGCAGAAGAAAAAAGAAAGAAAAAAATTGTAAAAAAGAAGAAAAAAAAAGGAAAAAAAATTGAATTATCTGCAAGACTAAAGAATCATGGGGAGAAAGCCATGAGTTCTGTGCTTTGCTTTCTCCTCCTCTGGAATTCTGCTGCTGTCTTAGGTATTGAACCTGCTTTCCTTGATAGATGAACTTCATTCTGGCTGGATATTTTGTTGATCTTCTGGGGGAGGGGCCTGTTGTAGTGACTCTCAAGTGTCTTTGTCCGAGGCGGGATTGCACCGCCCTTACCGGGGGCCGGACTAAGTAATCCGCTCGGGTTCACTTTTGGGAGCTTCTGTTCCCTGAACGCTTTCTGTAGAGTTCCGGAGGACGGGAATGAAAATGGCGGCCTCCTAGTCTCTGGCCTGGAGGAGCCGAGAGCCTTGGGCCCCACTCCTCAGTGTGCCCCCAGAGGACAGCACCCAATCACTTCCGTATCCCCAGCCTCTAGCCGCGCTCCAAGCTCACCCAGCCCATGACCAGTTCAAGGTAACCCTGAGCTGAGAGTTCAGTCCTCGGCTCTGTCTCTGTAGCCGGCTTCTCTGTTCTAATACCTGCGAGCTCTGCGACACTCCGACACCCCCGATCCCTCTGTGACCCTGCGGGACCTGGGGCCACGCTGACCCCGCGTGGGCTTCATCCCGGTTTAGCCTCTGGAGCAATGTCCCTAAGAGGAACAGACTTTTAAAAGTCCTGATTTTATGCTCCGTTGCTCCGCCGCTTGCCGGGAGCTGGCCCCTCCCCCCCGCGGTCTATCTTCCCGTCGTTTTAGATTCACTTCTCCACCAGTCCTACCTTTCAGAAAGTGGTTGATTTTCTGTTTCTAGAATTGCTGTTCTTCTTCTCTTCGATCTCCCGTTGGATTTGTAGGTGTTTGCAATGTTTAGATAAGCTATCGAGCTGATCTTCTGCTACCTGATGTAGTCTCAGCCTGCTACTTCTCTGCCATCTTGACTCCTCCCCGCAATGTCTGTAAATTTTATGAGGCTATGTGAGAATTGGTATCATGAGTGACAAGAGATTTTTTTTTAATCATGGTAAAATTTTTTTTTTTTTAAGATTTTATTTATTTATTTGACAGAGAGAGAGATCACAAGTAGGCAGAGAGGCAGGCAGAGAGAGAGGAGGAAGCAGGCTCCCCACTGAGCAGAGAGCCCGATGCGGGGCTCGATCCCAGGACCCTGAGATCAGGACCTGAGCCGAAGGCAGCAGCTTAATCCACTGAGCCACTCAGGTGCCCCTAATCATGGTAAAATTTTTTTTCATGATAAATTATTCTACCTATCCCAAGGGGTACAGTATGATGAATAATGATAAAAGAGACCTTTGAATTTGGTAACTGGAATGTGGATAGTGAATGAAACAGTTTTGTAAAATAATGAGAGAAGAGAAATTTTCTTAAAGCTAGAGGAAATTTAGTGCATATAAACTTTCTACAAATGTGAAATTGAAGGGAAAGAAAGATGTTAATCAGGGGGGTCATTTATTCATTCATCCATTTTTCTGCTAATAAATCCCATGAATAGTGCTGGGAATAGTCTCAGATAAGAATAAAACATATATATGTGTGTGTGTGTGTGTGTGTGTGTATACACACACATATATAACCATATTATATGTAATATAACATGTAACTCATATTCATATATATTTAATGGTTAAGTTGCTATTTACTATTTCTGGTAGACTTCTTATCAGGTTGCAGTTTAGTGCATTCTCTTCAAAATTACACATACATGAACACATACACATGCAGACATATAGATATGATACTATACATATGTATATACTCAACATACCTACATATGATATTTGATCTAGTAAGCTAATAATTTGTTTTTTGAAATACTCAATTAAATTATATTCTAATATTTTTCCTGAAGACTCAGAATACTATGCAAATATCAATTCATTAATTCTTGCTGGGGTTTCTTAAAAAATGGTAACTTATTATCCTTAATGGTAATTTTACTCAGTGTAGTAAATAGGCCTACCTCTTGAATTTTTATGAAACCAGTAAATGAACATTTTTTTTGAATCCCAAACATAATATATTTCCATTTAAACAGTTAAAATCCTAGATATTTTGCTTTTAATCAAATCAAGGTTATGGCCAGCATAGCTTGCATTGCAGAAGCATTCAAATGATTGACAATAATCAGGGTAAATTCATAATGGTCTCAAGGACAGACACTTCTATTCAAGTTCTCTTTATATATTCACATAAATCAAATAAATTTCCACTTCCCCTAACAGAATAGGAAGCTTTTTCTGATGCTGTGTTTGAAGAAAGACTATTCATGTGTCATTGAGTGAAGACTGCACTCATTGAAGCATATCTATAGAGGGAGAACAGGAAGCATCCCTCTGCTAAATATGGCACAAAAACTGTATTCAGGAGACAGTTTTTAGGTTCATAATATAGTACACAACAAATGAAGGCTGTGAGCTTAAGAATCTGGAGAAAAAATAGGGTATTGTATGTAGAGGTTAATTCAAGGATCAAATGGGGATTTTTAGATTTCTACATCTTAATGATTTAACCAATGCCTATAACAATTGCAACTCATTACTATTCTGAAGTAATCCTCTGTGGGAGACTTCCATGTCTTAACAATCTAGGGCAGAATTTAACATGTAATCACAGAACTCATCAACCTATTAGTCTCAGTATTTTTATTCCCAAGCATGATGGGAAACAAGTGGAGTTCCATACAGCGTGCACTACTGCAGGCTCTCAAGTTCCTAGGGGCATTGTGTCATTTGTTCTCAGGTTGCTTTCTGCTTTATAATAGGTATTTAGACTGCTAGTGGCACTTCTCCTTCCACTCCGCTAAGAAACTCTGCAGGCTTTTCCATATTCTCTTTACTTTCCAAGATGATATTGAATATTTTTGATGGCTGCATCAGTGGGACAGGGTTCACTAGGAAGGTTGCAATTGTATAAACTTCCAAAAGAAGTCCAGTGGTTTTTCAATACCAACATAAAAAAAATTTCTTTTAAAGTTGAAACCTAGTTGTGTTTTAATATACAATGAATGATTGCACTGACTGCAGAAATTCATATGTCCATGTGGACTCAAGAATCCCTTATAATAACTTATGGTCCCTGACATTCAAAACGTCAAGGATCAGAAATCATCTAACCTTCTCATTTTGTGTCTGTAAAAACTGAGGCTTAGAGAGGTTTGGTGATCTATCCAAGATATCCCATTTAATTAGTTGGGCTAGAGCCCAGGTCTCTTTGACTCCCAGCAATGTACCAAGACCACTGTTAACGTGCCACTCTCTCTTTCATGATGAAGTCAAATAACGTAACTGTCAAGGACCACAAAGAATACACCTGCAGTCAAGGAAATTTCTATAGCAGGAAAGAAGGTACATCATAGGGACTATGGTCTGTCATGCTCAGAGGCAGTGGGGAGGGGCCTATTATAGGATTAGGGGTTATACTGCTGATTCTAAAGAGGGGTAAAGGAAGTTTGGTCCATACTGTGTTGGGTGCTGCCTGGAAGGAGAGAGATCTTTGTAATTAGATATCTTGGTAAATTTCATCTAGAAAGGGGGAGGGTAACTGAAGTGAAGTTAGAGTTGTCTTTGATAAAGAAGCAGTAATCACTTATGTTAGTAAAAAGAAGGGTATGTTTCTTTAGTCTTGTGGTTGCAAAGTTTTTGTATCTATCTTATTTCAGACATGTTCCCCGAACGACATTGTCTCTGTCCTGTTCCATCAGTCACGGCATGCATTGTTTGGTCATTGTTTATGTTCTTTATATCTTGCGATCATGTTTATGTTCAGTTGGGAACATCATGATTTAGCTGTTAGCCGCCAGAGCCATTTTTCATTTTCTCAGTCACATATAGACCAGATGATATTGATTCAGAAAGTACATTTGAGCCAACAGATGAAGTTGTAAAAAGAAACATTCTAGCTCCATATGGGACAAATTGGGCATCTGAGAATGAAGTGGATTGCCTCTCAGAGCTGTGCATTTCATGCTACCAAAATGATCTGCAAATCAAGGTCTCTTGGTAAGAGGAAGATGAAAACAAATGTGGTCTCCAGCGCTAACTTTTTATGCTTTTAGGTCTAATTCACAAAGTTAGTTGCCATAATCATAAAGATGTAGGGTTCAGTTAGAAGAAACACACATGGCTAAAGAATCTTTAACATATTGTAACTCAGACATTGTAAGCTTCCCAGGTAAGTGATTTTACCTTCCCTGGGCTTGCGCTGCAGCTCAAAGGTTGGCATAAAATCATATAATATGATTCTGTCTCCTATGAGCTTATATCCCGTTATTTCATAAAAAAGGAGATCTTAAGCAGCACATCTGCTAAAATTAGAAGAATACACAAGATGTTATCAGGGCCCCTTGCACAAGGATGAGATGTTCTTCACAAAAAAATTAACTTTAAAAAAAAAATTAACTTTCTGGGGCTCCCGGGTGGCTCAGTGGGTTAAGCCTCTGCCTTCGCTCAGATCACCATCCCGGGATCCTGGGATCTAGCTGTGTATTGGGCTTTCTGCTCAGCAGGGAGCCTGCTTCCTCCTCTCTGCCTGCCTCTCTATCTACTTGTGATCTCTGTCAAATAAATAAATAAAATCTTTTAAAAAATTAGCTTTCTCAAATGTTTCCAGCTCTTTCTTCTTTCCATGCATTTGCTTAAGGTAGTTTCTTAGCTTCTCCCATCGCTGTTTGTTGAATTACTATCCAACCATGAGATCAAACTTAAGAATTCAAAGTAACCCCTGAATACAGCCTCTTTTGATTTTACCCCCTTGATTATGATGTGTGGCCTAAAATGAAGGCCCAATATTATGTGCTGCTTTAACATCTGGTGAAATCGAAAGAGCCTCAAATGGCGTGACTACATGTTTTCCTCCCCACTCTGCTTCTCAAGATAAGATCCTCAAGCCAAACAACCTTCCTTATCAGTACGACCAGGCCTAGTCCCTCCTTGTCCCTGAGTAACTGGCTTCGGTTACCTGCCAGGTCATGGAATTATTCCAACAAGCCAATCACATCCTCCCGAAAGGACCACGAAGCATCTTACCTCTTGATACTATAAAGCCTGCCTCCCACAGCCCCTGGTTGTTTACTGTCCTCAAGTGTAACTCCTATAGGACCCATTGTACTGTGCAGTCTCCTCCCCTCTCGGTCTGTGAGTGTATGTGACCAATCAACTGCTATCCTATCTTACTTGTACGGGTTATGTGTTTGCCTATCTCCATAACCTGTGGGTGGGAATCCCTTCCTTACCGACAAGGTGAAGAGAAGGCAATTAACACAGAGACCCTTTCACTCTCCCTGAAGCAAGAATGACTATTCTCCCATTGTGTCTCTTTAACAGTTTTTATGCCCCAGTACTCTTTATCATATTGTTGCTTAACTTAAAATTATTATTTTGTAATTGTAACTCCTTACTGCAATGTGGATAGAGACCTGAGTCCTACTCAGCTTTGTATTTCCTCTAGGGTCTACGATGTCAACTTATAGATTGTGATGATTCTAATTCACATGACAATAGTATATTTTTGCACCCTTTCTCATTTTTGATGAATTTGTATCTAGCATTTCATGAGAAACATTTTCCTTTGTATGACTGAACCACTTTTCACTGTAAAAAGGTAGAAGCATGTTAGAGAGTAATCTTTCACTGGATCAGCCCCAAGACTGATAATAAAGCTGTGATGGAGAGCTATGTCAGCTAATGTCATTAGTTCTATATCCAGCTAGATATTGATGTTAAGCTAGTTGTCCCTTCTTTCCCCTGCTAGTCCTATGGAGCAGGGGGTACATTTCTCACTAATATTCCTTCTTTATTTTAGTACTGCTGGATACCATACACCACTGATAGGCCAAGAGTATAATGGTCACATCATTTTAGAAATGGAACTGTTTTTATAAGTTTAGGCCATCTCCAAAAATTGTGGTCTGAGTGTTGTTAGTTTTGCTTTAGTGAGAAAAAGTAACTTAGATGCTAGATCAAACTAGATCAGGGTTTTAAGCAGGGAAATGTTGGGGGGAAACTCAAGCTTTCTGGAGTTTATGATAGATTTTATAGGACAAAAGGAAACTAATAATTAATGTAATAATCCAAAGTGAAGGAATTCATGTCTGTGGTGAGATGAGATTGAAAAATAAGCTGTCTCAAGTGTCTAGCCAATGCTGACTTAGAATTCCAAAAAAAAAAAAAATAATAATAAATAAGTAATAAAAAATTTTTTTTAAATTAAAAAAAAAAAGAATTTCCTAGCAACTTCCAGTTCATTCCAGTTCATTCTATTTCCTCAGCATACCTGTTGAATTTAAAAATGTTAATGGGGGGGGGATTCCTGGTGGCTCAGTTGGTTAAGTGTCTGCGTTTGGCTCAGGTCATGATCTCAGGGTGCTGGGATCAAGCCCTGGATCAGGGGAGAATCTGGCTCTCCCTTGTCCTTGGCCCTGCCCCACTCCCCCTACTGATGCTCACTCTATATTTCTCTCTCAAATAAATAAAATCTTTGAAAAAAATAAAAAATAAAAATGTTAATTGTGCTGTATGGTGTTTTTTAAACATTTCCTGCATGTATGCATTGCTTCCTCAATAATAGAAAATTGAGAACATAACTAATACTTATTTTCCATCATTATATATTTAGAATACTGTGAACAGGAACATCATAAATTATTACTGTATTTGGAAAGGTAACTTGGATTTGGAGGGGTTTGAAAAATATGTCCCTTTCATAGTGAAGGAGACAGAATTTGCCTACTGTGTTATATGTGGTGAAATCCGGAATGAGCCCAAGCCAGGCTAACTTCATGATGTTCCCTTCAAGAGACTAATGGTAGAGTTTACTGTCTCCATTTTATTAGACTATTCTTAGGCTAAATCAGTATTTTCTTTTTTTCCAAAAGAAATGATAATGATTTTTATATTGGTAATTTAAGTAGATGACAGTTTTGCTTGACTTTTACTAAAATTATGAAAAAGTTAGGTGTGAAAAAAATTCATAGGCAATTTTATTTTATAGTTTAGCATTAAAAAAAGTTATAATCACAGACACATACCAATTTTACAGCCAGCCATGAAAGAATTCAGGTCCTAGAAGTTAAGATTCTCCAAAATAGAGCCCCGTAGAAGTTACAAATCTATTAAATGCTTGAAGTTCTATAGTTTTCTGCACACACAACTATTTCTTGAAGGCTCACATTTGCTACATGAGAATAGAAGGGAGAAATATATATATATACAGTTGACTCTTGAACAACATTGGTTAGAACTGGACAGGTCTCCTTATATGCAGATTTTTTCCAATAAATACAGTACTGTAAATGTATTTTCTCTATAACATTTTCTTTTCTCTAGCTTACTTTACTGTAAGAATGCAGTATGTAATGAACATAGCATAAAAAACTCGTGTTGATTAACCTTATGTTATTGGTAAGGCTTTTGATCAACAGTAGGCTATTAGTAGTAAGTTTTGGGGAAATCAAAAGTTATACATGAATTTTTCACTGCTCAGAAGGTCAGCACCCCTACTACCCCTGCCCTGCATTTTTTAAGGGTCAACTTTATATATATTTTTCTCTTTATGTATATAAATATTTATACATAAATAAATATACATAATATACATAAAATATACATACAAAATATACATACAAAATATACATAAAATATTATGTATTTATGTATATAAAATATACATATACACATTATAAATAGTGTCTATGTATGTATATATTTATATATGATATATATACATGCATGTATATATTTATACATATATATGTATATACATATATATATCTATACAAGACTCACATTTGCTGTGTGGAATACAGGATTCAAAGTTTGACATTTCAGAAACATGCTAAGTAGAATTACAATGAATTAAATGTGAACTCTGATCAATTAATAGTGGACAATAGGATATTACCACTTTTCACAAAAGTATTATATTATCTACCTATAGTTTTCATCTTCCAATTTATAGACATACATTTTTCCAAATATCAACTTATGTTCATTAGCAAACCAGGAGCTTTTTTGTTTTGTTTGTTAGAAAATGACATGTTGAATATTTTTAAGAGTCCTTAATTTTTAGGTTTTCCAGTTGACTTTTGAAATATTGAAAAATAACAATTTGAAGATATACATCTCCTAGTATAACATTTAACCTCTTTGTGTGCATTAGTTCACCTATTACGAAATAAGAGCTAGTGTATATCAACCATATGTGGCTATTTTAAAGTCAGGCTCATTTAACATTCAAAGATTTAAGAGGATGGATAGCAGTTATGTAAATATGAATTATGATTATCATTATTTTTAGATTTTAGTTGGACTTGAAAACAACAACAACAACAGCAACACATTGCCTGTCTTGGAATCTTAAGTATTATTTCATTCCAAAAAAGGGGAGACAAGAAAAATAGGAAACTGGTATCACCGAGAAGAGAAAAACCCTTCTATGCATTCCAGTTTCTCTTACTTCTTCTACCAGATAAGCTATGTGTTCATGTGACTCAGATTGGAAGCAGGTGTGTTTCCTTCTCCACACTTAAAACCACACAGCAAATGGAGAAAATGGAGCACACCAACCAACTCCTCAGAGACTTTGGGGAAGAAAAAATGCCCAGCGATGAAGCTTACTTCACCCTCCTTAGATGTACATCCAGTCAGACTTCTCAGCGTATTGAATTAAGTCATTTTAAGATTGAGACTTGTAACAAAAGCCAATAAAGCAAAAATCCTCAATGGACAATCTATTCAATGCCTTCTTTTAAATGCACAGAGCATTTTGTACTTTTTAAAAAATATCCACAAAAACAAGGCCTAGTTCATTATTATTTTGCTAGCTGACCTAGAGTCTATTTCTGCCCACTGTAATAGGCCAGGTTCACTAAAGTGTAAATATTTCATAGCATAAGTGAGAGATGCACTGTTGATATCCTTGTACCCTATATTTGAGAGCTTTTGGAACGTTCCTCCTTTCTGAGAGAGATGAGTTGTATTATAACTGTTTCAGTACTCTTCAAAAGCTCTTGCACATAAAGAAAGCAAAAGAATGCTTTGCATTTTTATTCTTTTTCAGAGCTCACCAGCTTTGCTAATAACTGCACCCTCCATCTAACTCTTTGAGGACATAGCACATTGTTAAGTTGTCATTCTAATGTCCATATGGAGTTGTCACTTTGGTGCCATATGAGAGGTGTGTCAGATGTTTGGAGTGGGGAGACTTTGAACAGCTAGAATGAATTATTGGCTTTTACATTTCTGTTTATTATTAGTCTTTTAGTGTAATTTGGCCTCTACTGTATTTCTGTTTGTATATTAGAACTCTTTACTTATATTTCTTTCCCTTTATGTTGCTTTTGATGTCTGACTTCGATCAATGGGTTTTTAGAGTTGATCTGCAACTAGTCAGTCAATTGACTAAATATTTTGAATATCATACACATGTCTGTAAGATAAATTATGAACAATATTTAAGAAAAAAAAGAACTTGAAGACATAATAGGGGATACTATGATTTTCTTTAACAGGAAACTACTGTAAGAATGAGGGGATCATCTGCGTGACTTGTGAACCAGACCCTCTAAAAGGCTATTGGAAATGATGCAAAGATTTAATTTCTGTTGGTGTGTGTACATGTTCTCTGGTAAAGTCACAAACTGTTCCTCCTAGCTAAATGTCTACCTTTCCCTCCAACAGAAACTCAGCCACATATAAAACTTATTGCAATTATTCATTCTTAACTTTTCATTTTATCATACATTTTGAAATCAGTTTGATATTAATCTTATTGAAATAATCTATAAATTTAGTTTGCTCTTAAAAATGTTCTTTTAGGAGCACCTGGGTGGCTCAGTGGGTTAAAGTCTCTGCCTTCAGCTCAGGTCATGATTCCAGGGTCCTGGGATCGAGCCCAACATTGGGCTCTCTGCTCTGTGGGGAGTCTGCTTTCTCCTCTCTCTCTCTCTGCCTGCCTCTCTGCCTACTTGTGATCTCTTTTCTGTCAAATAAATAAATAAAATCTTTTAAAAAATGTTCTTTTATTGCTGTGACACTTGGAAGGATCTTTCATTATCAATATTTTGGTATCAATACGGCAGGCTGATTATTAGTTTGCTCATCATTGCCAGGTTCATTTCAACAACTGACTTTGGAGGGTTTGTCATTATATTCTATTTTATGTTAACCGTACATACATTTATCACAACTTAAAAAATTTGGATTATATTAGTTTTCTTGTCATTGATATTAGTAGAAAAAGGTAATACAAGTAATAAGAGATGAGGACACTATATCAGACGTATAAAAGGGTCTATCCAACAAAAAGATCTAGCAATTATAAATATTTATACCACTAACATGGAAACCGCCAATTATACAAGCTAATGAATAGAAAATCAAAGAAACACATCAACTATAATACAGTAACAGTAGGGACTTTAATAACCCCCTCACTGAAATGGACAGATCATCTAAGCGCAAAAGATCAACAAGGACATAAAAGGCTTTAAATGACACACTGGAGTAGATGGACTTCATAGATATATTCAAAACACTCCATCCCAAAGCAACAGAATACACATTCTTCTCTAGTGCACATTGAACATTCTCCAGAATAGATCACATCCTGGGTCACAAACAGGTTTCAACTGGTACCAAAAGATTTGGATCATTCCCTGCATACTTTTGAACCACAGTGCTTTGAAACTCAAACTCAATCACAAGATGGAAGCTGGAAAGAACTCAAATACACAGAGGCTAAAGAGCAAGCTAAAGTGGCAGGATATAAAAACAATGCACACAAATCAGTTTCACTTTTATATACCAACAATGAGACAGAAGAAAGAAAAATTAAGGAGTTGATCCCACTTACAATTACACCCAAAACCTTAAGATAAACCTAACCAAAGAGGCAAAGAATCTGTACTCCGAAAACTATGAAGTACTCATGAAAGAAATTGAGGAAGACACAAAGAAATGGAAAAGCATTCCATGCTCATGGATTAGAAGAAAAAATATTGGGAAAATGTCTATGCTACCTAGAACAATCTACACATTCAATGCAAACCCTATCAAAATACCATCAACTTTTTTCACAGAAATGGTACAATTAATTGTCAAATTTGTATGGAACCAGAAAAGACTCCGAATAGCCAAAGGAATGTTGAGGCAGCAACCTCTTTGACCTCTGCTGCAGCATCTTCTTCACCATCACCAAAGGCAAGGGAAACAAAGGCAAAAATGAATTATTGGGACTTCACCAAGATCAAAAGCTTTTGCACAGCAAAAGAAACAGTCAACAAAACCAAAAGACAACCCACAGAATGGGAGAAGATATTTTCAAATGATGTATCAGATAAAGGGCTAGTATCCAAAATCTATAAAGAACTTATCAAACTCAACACCTAAAGAACAAATAATCCAATCAAGAAATGGGCAGAAGATATGAACAGACATTTCTCCAAAGAAGACATCCAAATGTCCAACAGGCACATGAAAAAGTACTTGACCTCACTCGGCATGTTGAGAAATACAAATACACAACAGAATAACAATCAAAATCACAATGAGATATCACTTCACACCAGTCAGAATGACTAAAATTAACATGTCAAGGAACGACAGATGTTGGGGAGGATGTGGAGAAAGGGGAACCCTCCTACACTGTTGATGGGAATGAAACTTGGTGCAACCAATCTGGCAAACAGTATGGATGTTCCTCAAAAAGATGAAAGTGGAGCTACCCTACGACCCAGCAATTGCACTACGGGTATTTACCCCAAAGATACAAATGTAGTAATCTGAAGGGGCACCTGCACCCTACTGTTTATAACAGCAATGTCCACAATAGCCAAACTATGCAAAGAGTCCAGATATCCATTGACAGATGAATGGATAAAGAAAATCACACACACATGCACACACACACACACAATAGCATATTATGAAGCCATCAGAAAATGAGATCTTGCCATTTGCAACAATGTGGATGGAACTAGAGGCTATTATGCTAAGTGAAATAAGTTAATCAGAGAAAAACAATTAACTTATGATCTCACTGATAAGTGGAATTTAAGAAACAAGGCAGAGGATCATAGGGGAAGAGAGGGAAAAAAAAATGAAACGACAAAACTGGAGAGGGAGACAAACCATAAGACATTCTTAATCTCAGAAAACAAACTGAGGATTGCTGGAGTGGAGTCGGGTAAGAGGGATGCTGTGACTGGGTGATGACATTAGAGAGGATTGTGTTGTGGTGAGCACTGTGTAATGTGTAAGACTGATGAATCACAGATCTGTACCCCCGAAACAAATAATACTTATATGTTAACAATAAAAAAATAAAACTTTTAAAAATTAAAAATTAAGTAAATAAATAAGTAAATTTTTAAAAAAAGATAATACCAACATTAGTCCAGTAGACCAGTGATTTGAATCTGGACCTAATGAATTATAATTATGAATGAATTCTAATTTGTCACAAAGAGTTTGTAAGTTTGGTTCACAATTTTATTTCCTAATTTGAGATTAAAAACAAGTGAGTATGTTGTCCTGAAACTGAATCCCCTTACAGACAAGGGTGAATTTATAAAGTCAATATAGACTGAAATAGTTAATGAACTTCATTAATGCTATTTGTTTTTCTTTTTTTTTTCTTTTTCGGTTAATACTAGTTTTAAAGATACCAATTTCAGCTCATTTTTTCAAAGGGAATGAAAATAGAATGAAGTCTCACTATGCATTATCATATAACTATAAGAAATATGTAAGGAAAAAAAAAAGAAAACATCTTTTGTTTGGAAAACATATGGCCAGTTTTTATGAAGCATAAGAATTAAACACTGTGTTGGAATTGGCAGTACAAGGGAAGGCTCATCTGTTGTGGTCAGAAGTTTACTAATGTTTTTGCTTGACCTCCTTGAACTTGACCTCTTGACCTCCTTGATAGTGTGTCATTATCTTAAACCAAGGGCAAGATTTCTTACTCAGGCCAAAAGTCTAAATATGAATGTTATGTCCCTGAGTAGAGGAAGCCAAATATCATGGCCTTTATATTCATTTCTTGACTGCCAAAAGAAACCCAGGTTTGCTTCCTACCTGAAGCAGTAAATTTCATAGGAGTTGAAAAGGAAAGAAAAAGAATGTGAGGGAGAAAAATGTGACATGGTGGTAGGAAGTGGAGAAATGTTTAGCAAGGGAACAGACATTTTAACATTATGAATACAGAAACATACTCTGATTCATTCTTTGCATGAATGTTTATTTTCTGTTTTATTATTGTTAGTAATCAAATTTACTAACTTTTTTTAAATTTCAATGCTCAGTTTTATGTATAACAATTTTATATACATGTTAACTCTCATTGTTTAAGGTATCTACTTTAAGCAATTTTTTTAATTGGGAAAACTGGATAATCACAGAAGGAGAAGAATGAAGAAGTATCTTATACTACTCACAAATATTAATTTGAAATGGATTAAAGACTTAAGCATAAGACCTGATAGCATAAAACTCTTAGAAGAAAATGTAGGGAAGAAAACCCTTGAACCTGGTCCTGGAAATGATTTTTTGTATTTGATACCAAGAACACAAGCAACAAAAGCAAATACGTGGGACTACATCAAATGAAAAACTTCTGCATAACAAAAGCAATCAACAAAATGAAAAGAAAATTTAGAAAATAGTAGAGAACATTTAAAAATCATGTTCCTGATAAGGAGTTAATATCCAAAACTTATAAGGAACTCGTGCAACTCAATAGTAAACCAAACAGATAAACAATCTAATTAAAAAATAGGCAGAGGACCTGAGCAGATATTTTTCCAAAGAAGACATAAAAATGGCTATTGGGTACACAAAAAGATGCTCAACATCACTTTTCAGGGAAATGCAAATCAAATCCACAATGAGATAATACCTGTTAGAACTGCTATTATTAAAAAGATAACTGATAACAATCGTTTGTGAGAAAACAGAGAAAAGAGAACTCTTTTCTGCACTGTTGGTGCTAACACAAAGTGGTATAGTCATTATGGAAAATAGCATGGAGGTTTCTCAAAAAATGAAAAGTAAAAGTACCATATGATCCAGCAATCCTACTTCTGGTAAATATCAAAAGGAAATAAAATTAGGATCTTGAAACACATTTTCACTCCTGAGCTCATTGAAGATTATTCACAATAACTGAGATAAAGAAACAACCTAAGTGCCCAGCTATGGATTAATGGATAAAAATGTGGTTGTTTATAAACACAAAGGAATATTATACAGCCATGAGAATAAAGGAAATACCGCCATTTGCAACAACATGGATGGAAATTGAGGGTATTATGCTAAGTGAAATAAGTAAGACAAAGACAAAAATTACATGCTCTCACTGAGATATGGAATCTCAAAAAGCTTCACTTGTAGAATTGGAGAGTGGAACGGATGTTGCCAGGGGTTGGGGTGGGGGTGGGGAAAATAGGGAGACACTGATCAAAAGCTACCAACTTCCAGTTACAAGATGAATAAGTTGTGGGGATTTAATGTAGAGGGTAGTGATTATAATCAATAATACTGTAATTTATACTTCCAAATTGCTAAAAAGGAAAAGAAAAAAGTAGATTTAAGTGTTCTTGCCAAAAAATAAGGGTAATTATGTGAGCTGTTGGAGATGTTAACTAATGCTACTGTGGTAATCAGTTTACAAAATATAAATATATCAAATCAACCCATGTAATACCTTAAATTTACATGATGTCATTGTCAATTATATCTTTTTTTTTTAAAGATTTTATTTATTCATTTGACAGACAGAGATCACAAGTAGGCAGAGAGGCAGGCAGAGAGAGAGGAAGGGAAGCAGGCTCCCCGCTGAGCAGAGAGCCCGATGCGGGGCTGGATCCCAGGACCCTGGGACCATGACCTGAGCTGAAGGCAGAGGCTTTAACCCACTGAGCCACCCAGGCGCCCCTGTCAACTATATCTTAATAAAGCTAGAAAACACTATTGAGCAGAGGGCAGTTGTGTTGCACTTGGCATTGACTACATGTATATAAATAACTGCTTCTTGCGTAGCCTCAGTCCTCTACATTATTCAGTCACCTTTTCCTGTAACAGCAAAAGAAAATGGCTCCAAATCCCATTTCTCCCCCTTTCTTCCCAGAGGGAAGGGAATAAATTGTTTTTAGAGTACACGTATTTTGTTCAATTTGTGTTGTTATAACTTCTCAGTTTTCACCTGCTCGCTTGTGGGTTTTGAGATTTTTGTTTTCTACGTATGAAAGATAAAGACTTTTCAACCATTTCCAGCATGAAGCAGTGGTGAAATAAGCTTACCATAAACCATGCTTTAATAAAGTTTTTAAGGTAAAGCGAATCAATTAAAGTAATTAAAATTCAAAAAAACATACCACAGATCCTCCAAATGTATTTTTTCTTATGGAATTTCTCATGGGCTCCAAACCCCAGCTATGCTGTTGGGATCCCATTGTTTCTGGATCTGTTTCTTATCTTCTATGCCAGAAGTTTGTTTCTTTTCTAGGTCCAGTAGGGATCTCTAAATTTCCTATTATTATTAGCCATCTAAATTGGGCCCATTTGGCTATTTCTAATGGTCCTAATCTTTCTTAATTGGTTACTAAGACCAAGATATTGCCTTTTGAAAGAATCATCTCTTTTGGAGATAAATTATTGCCATTCTTTTAGAAAGCATATACAACTATGATTAGTTTTTTTCAACAACAACAACAAAAAACTAAATTGTTCCCCCTTACCTATTATTTTTATATTCCCAACTGCCTATAGACTTTACTTCTTGGATGTCTCATAGTTATCTCAAATTCACAGTGTTAAAAACTAAAATTCAAAATATTAAAAACTAAACTCATTGTAAAGACCTGCAAAACCCATTCCTCCCCTGGTATTTCCTATCTTCATGGTCAGAACCCACCTAGCTGTCCTGACCTGTACTCTTGAGCCTCATCCTAGATTCTTAGCTCTTTTCAATCCCCAAATTCAATCACTATGTTTTGTCCATTCTACATGGTAGAAATGCCTGTAATCTGACACATTTTTCCACCTCCCATGTCTTAGTGTAGGTTAGTATCAACAATACAACTCATGCCATTATTTTCTCCCTGCAACTGAGTGAGATTAGGGTAGAAGGATCTTAAGGTTATCTCATGATTTCCACCCCCTGGTGGTCACACCGTTCATAGTTCCTTCCCCTTGGGTGTGAGTGACTTACTTCTAATAGAATATGGCAAGTGTGATGAGATGTCACTGCCAGGATTGTGTTACGTTGTATAAAAATATCTTTCGGACTCACAACTTGCAGTCTCTGTTGCCCGGGTTTTGAAGAAGCTAGTTGCCTATATCCTATAGTCACAAAAAAATGAATTTTGCCATCAACCTGGGAAAGTTTTCCCTAGCCATGCTTCTGATGAAAACCCAGCCTTTGGAGGTACTTTGAAGCCTTGTGAGACCCTAAGCAGAGGACTATAGAAGCCATTGCCTAGATTTTTGAGCCATAGAACTGCAAGATAACGATGTGCATTCTTTTAAACTGCTAAATTTGTGGTAATTTGTTACACAGCACTAGACAGGTAAACATGTTCTTTACATAAAATGTGTGATCAGGTTACTTCTAAGCAAAAAAAGAAAAAAAAAACTTATTAATGACTTTTCATTTTCCTCAAGACTAAGCCAAAACTCTTGGTGATACCTTTTCACTCGCTGACCCTTACCTAGATTTCTGTGACTGCTGAACTTCTTTTAGCTTCTTGAATAAAACGTCCTCCTTCCCCTCTCCAAGTCTTGGCACATATTCTGCTTTACACTTAGAATTTTCTCCTCTGGCTGCTTCTCCTTCCCTAATATCTTCCTTTCTTATGTTAGCTAATTCTTATTCATAAATTTAAATTCTGGTTTAAATTTGACATTTCTGGGAAGTTGTTTCTGACCTGGGACATTGGAGACATCCTCTCTTATTTATTTCTGTCATAATACTTTCCATACATCAGATAATTACTGATTTAATTGTCTATTCTTCTCACTAGAGTCAATGAACCATGAGAGAAAAGATCCCGTCCATCTTGCTCATAAGATAATCGTCGGCATGTGATCTAGAGTGAATAAAAGATAACACAGTTATCTGTTTCATAAATAAATAAATGACTTACTATAAAATAGAGACTGAATTTGAGAAAATACAGACTAAATTTGCCAATAACTAGGACCCCAAAACACTGCATTGGCAGTGAGTCACAGAATCTTTTCTATTCTGTGTCCTAAGGTGACCCCTAAGGCTCAGACCAGTTCTTATTCTCCACTCAATTTCCTTACAGCTTCGGGGGGCTTTTATCTTTTCCTGTAAAGTTTCTTACATCCACCTTGTTCTTTGATGTTCTCCCCACTGAGATAACATCCACTTCTCTCACAAAAGGATGTCCATACATCATTTTCTTTTAAAAAGGCAACCATCAGGGGCACCTGGGTGGCTCAGTTGTTAAGTGTCTGCTCAGGTCATGATTCCAGGGTCCTGGTAATGAGCCCTACATCAAGCTCACTGTTCAGCAGGAGGGCCTGCTTCTCCCTCTCCCACTCCCTCTGCTTATGTTCCTTTTCTCCCTGTCAAATAAATAAAATCTTTTAAAAAAAAGGCAACCATCAACAGTAACACAAGTTGGAAAATTGTAAAACGTAGACTGTCTAATTTACATAGTCCCTGCAGTCATAATTCATGATCAAAATTTAGTAATTAGTTCCCTTTTGAAATAATAATTGGAACTTCTAGAAGTTCCCCTTCTAGTGTCCTTTGCACTTCTAACTTTTGGGTCTATTGCTAGGGACAAGACTGAATAAAACATTCATCCATGAAATACTGGCTTCAAAGATAAGGATGTACTAATTCATACTTTTTTCCTCTTTCCAATAAGAAACTAAGATGGATCAATAAATGTCTTTTTATCTTAATGAGTAATTTGCATCTCTGGAGATCTCCATTATCAGGACCTTTTACCCAGAACAATCTTTTTGAATCATCTTTCTTGAACACTTCCTGGAATTACTGCTAAAAAATATTATAAATGGCCTACCTAATCAGAATGTATTTAGAATGCTTTGAATAAACTATGATTTTGGTTATAACATCTCAATGATATTATGATGATGACTTAATATTAAAAAATATGAAAATTAACTAGCATAATTAGGGATAGAAATACTAAATCAGGTTTGTGATTTTTCTCCTAGTAGTTAGAAATTATAGGGCTATTAAATAATCAACTGGTTAATTCACATTAGAAAATAATAATGGCATACTCCTATAAAATATAAGGGAAAAACTTACATTCTTTGTTATTACGCAGAAGGACAATTTTCCATGGAGTGACTAACTGTTGGTATTTCACATCAGTCAGATCTGGGAAGGGCATGCTAAACCAGAATTAAATAAAAATTTCATTACAAAGAATTCCCTTTCCTACATATTAACTTTGTAATATTGGAAAAAAATCTTAATATTCTAAGTGTTAAGGATTTCAGACTGTAAGATAAATAAAAATTGCACATCTTGTTTTTATGGCTGTCATTGTTTTATTGATGACATTTTTTATTACTATTTTTCTTTTTGACACTTACAAGCATCTGATAGCCTAGCCAGTAAAAAAAAAAAAAAATGTGTTTCCTTCTTTCCTGCTTTAGTAGTTAAATATAGAGATGAATATTTTATCTTGCCTTTAATATGAAGGGCCTTCTGTGCCATGATTTATTTTATATATATAGAAGACTCTTAACCAACCATGAGGATTACATTTTTAAACAACAAAGGGATCAGTGTAAGTACCTCTAGTTTTCTCCTTTGAAATAAAATCATGTGAGTCAGACTGTTTAAATCACATGCTAAATTAAAAATATTATATCCTGGTAATGGATATTAAATAGTTTATTGACTTACTTTTCACATTACCATTTTTTCCCAGAGCAGTCAAAGATCCTCAATTGTAATTTGTAGGAGATATATTTAATGTTGATTGCTACTATTATAATCTGTACACAGAGTACTTGAACATCCATTACGTAGTATCAAAGAAAACAAAAATCCTACTAGAGTAAAATCCACATTTAGATTGTTATAATTAATTTTTAAAGCAAAACTTCAAATAATATATATTATTTATATATATACATCGAGCACATATTTTATACCAGACCCTGCTATATATTGTGACTTGTATCAGACACAAGTTAAGCACTGATATGGTTTACAATCTAGAGAAGTAGTAACATAACTCTTATGCAAGAGAGTTCGTACTGGATAATAGATATGTAAATAATTAGCCATCAAGCACAAATGCCCATAGTTGTAGTCTGCCTGTGTGTTTTTAAAAGCATTTGACATTGAACAGCTATTATATAATAAATTCTGTATAATCAAGACTTGTTAGTAATAACATAAAGCTTCTATTCAGTTTGTGCTAAATTTACAGAGATGGACATAATACTTTACATACATATCCATCTCAGAGGTGGTTTTTCAAGTTTTAGAAAAAACAGTTTGTTTAGAATTCCATAGTTTAACTAAGATTTCACACTCACTATGTCTTTTCACTAAGGTCTATTGTGAATTATTTTATGCTACACAACATCAACCTGTTATGCCCTAGTTGTACAGATCAAAGTGAGGTTCATACTTCTCTAAGTAATAAATCACCAACCTCTATCTGATAATGTCTTCCATTTTTGCCTCATCCAAACTTCTCTAGGAAAAATCCATTTGGGTTTAGGAACTATGCATTTCTCAAATATAGAAATAAAGGACTCAATTTGAAATGACAAAAATAATTAAGCTACACTCAGATTACCTAGTGAGCACCTCACTTCAATGGATTGGACACTAGATTAATTGGCATCAGGATCCATGAGTCCTTGCTTATAATATCTAACCTAATTAACATCAGGGATAATATGTTTGCAAAATGACATATCCATTCTTGACAGATTCTTTTCATGTAAAAACAATATGATTCAGATTGCATGGAATCTAATCAGGAAATAGAATCTTCTGGAAACATTGCAATACAATATATGTCACAAACCATAATTCTACCTGAAATTTTTTATTGCAAAGATTCAGGTTCAATTTATATTGAATAGACAACACTCTGCCTCTACCATCTCCTCTTTCAGAATTGCAGTTAATACAAGATAGGTTGCTATCCTTTCTCTTTTGTTCTCTTTTGTTAGAGAAGCTATTATTTGTGAGTCTGTAAAAACTGAGTCTGTAGTTCTCAGATTATCCAGGATGAAATTAATTAATTTAGGAGACATAATTTTAGTTATGAAGCATCAATTTGTATATTGTTAGCTAACATTGTGGTGTTCCCTAGGACAAAATTCAAGTCTTATTCATCTGTGTGGTTCAGTGTTAAGCACAAAGCCTGACACACTGTATGCACCAATTGGAATATTCAAAATACTAGAGGCAAACATGTTTAGCTTATTTTATAGTATTTCTGAACCCATGTAGGCTCAGGACAAAGCTGGCAATTGTCTTACTAATGTGATTATAATTGCGGAGTCATTAGTAGGCAATTTAGAAAGAAATCTTTTCAGACCTTAAGTTCAAGTGTTTGTTGCACAAATAAGGTATTCTGGCGTTTTCTGTTCCTTATGTTACTCCATTTCAAAGGCTCACTTAGAGTAAATAAATTTCCTTCTATTTCAAGTAGCAGTAGTGAGACTCTCTAAAAGTTGGGTCCAGTAAATTATTATACTGGAATAAGAGCCTGATACTGGTAATGAAAATCTTTGATAAATTATCAATAGTTTAATGTAATCAATTATCCATTTTTCAGAGAGTGACATAAATTGGAAGATGAATTCTCTAGGATTAATAATCTTTATTATAAACATATGATATTTGTGAAAAAAAAATTCTGAACCTGTGCAACACAGAATTATTTTTCTGTTTTTTTTTAAATTTATTAAAGAACTTTAAAAATCTAATTTCACCCAAACAGTAACTTATTATAGTTTGTGCCATGTTTCAAATAGCATATGATTGCGATTAGACAAGTTTCATAGACATTTGCTTAGAATTATTTTTTTTGAAATAACATGCCAAGTCATTTCAAAAGACAGTTTGTCCTCAAAAATAAGAAAAAAGATAAAAGTTTACCTAAACCAAATGATAGTAATATTCTTTAGTTCAAAATTTTACTCATCTAACCATAGATCCTTATATATGACTCAAACAAAACAAATAAACAGCAAGAGAGACAAATTGTTCTTGTGGAATTAATAAGGAGAAAAAAGTATAGTTGTTTTAAGAATCATTAAGCCTAGGTGGCTCAGTTGGTTAAGCACTTTTCTTAAGCTCAGATCATGATTCCAAGGTTTGAGATCGAGTCCTGCATCAGACTCCTTGCTCACTGGGAAGCCTGCTTTTCCCTCTCCCTCTGCCTGCTGCTGCCCCTGCTATATGCTCTCTCTCTCTCTCTCTGTGTCAAATAAATAAATAAAGTCTCTAAAAATTAAAAAAAAATAATTGCTTAAAAAAAAAAGAAAGAGTCATGAAGCTTAAGGTATCTTTTTCTTTTCAGAGAGTTTCAGTAATATGCAGGTGATTGGGGAGGGTGGTATGGGGAACAGAGATTAATATGTTTCAGTTTCATTGGAGCTCACATGATCGTTGGTAGACTTTACACACACATAACTGTATTACCAGGCAGATTTTAAAGCCTTAATGGGGCCACAAAAAATACTGTGAAAATGTGATAGAGAAAAATATGAAGTTATCTTAGTGAAATTAGAAAGAGCCTTTTGAAGGAGATATGACTGAATTAGAACCTTTTGTAAGGGTAGTCGGTAGAAAGTATGTTAAGCATAGAGAAATTGATGAAAAGTGAAAATCATGGGGCGCCTGGGTGTCTCAGACGGTTAATCCTGTGCCTTCAGCTGGGGTCACGGTCTCAGGGTCCTGAGATCTGTCCACTTTGGGAATCTCTGCTCAGCAGGGAGCCTGCTTCCCTCTCTCCCTCTGCCTGCCTCTCTGCCTACTTGTGATCTCTCTCTCTCTGTCAAATAAATAAATAAAATCTTAAAAAAAAAATGTGAAAACCATGATTCAGACTTAAAAAACAAAAAACAAAAAACAAAATACCCAAGTGCATGTGTATTCTTTGTGTGGGACAAATAGCAATAAAAAATGTAAATCATGATTTTTCAAAATGTAGTTTCCTTGGTGCTGAAGCAGCAGAATTCATTATTTTCCTAATAAAAAGAATTTGCATGAAGTTGGGAGGATGAGAGGAGAGAGTTGAGTACACTGTGTTTAAAACCCAATAATTTTCAATAATTGTCACAATTTTCTGCCTGCCTACTGAATGCCAGCCAGAATCAGCATTACCTATGCAGTACAATAGTGGATAATGTGGAATGCCTTCATCTAATTATGTTTTAAGCCTTTAGATAAAAATTTTATTCAAGCCAGCATATTTTTACTGTGTGCAGTCTCTTAAGCAGGAAAGAGTGTAGCTCCTAACAAGTGGCTCTGTAAGAATCCTTTCCATGTAAAATAAGTATGTTTTTTGGTCAAGATAATTTTTATGTACTTCTCTTACCTTCAGAACTCATGTCTCCCTGATTTTTAAGTAGTCTTATTTATTAGTTATATTTATCATAGTATATAATTTATTCATTATTTGTTTCTTTATGTTGTGAAATATTTCTTTTTATGTAGAGTAAATATACATAAATACATACTAAATTACAAACAATTAAATTTAACTATATGTTATATATTATAATAATTATTGCACAATATAAGTTGTTATATTTATCAGTTAGTTATGTGACATTTCCCCAATTCCCGTTTT
This sequence comes from Meles meles, assembly GCF_922984935.1. Taxonomy (NCBI): domain Eukaryota; kingdom Metazoa; phylum Chordata; class Mammalia; order Carnivora; family Mustelidae; genus Meles; species Meles meles. The sequence goes on along the minus strand of NC_060067.1, from coordinate 87,346,814 downwards.
ATCTAGAGATTCATAAATTGTTCCAAACTCCAATATTACAACTACCTAAAGAATGAATATATTGCATTCATTCATCTAGATATAAAAGACATGATTGCAGTTCAGTTTTTCCTGGTCTTGTCCTTTGATTTTACGTTGTGTTCAAAAGTTTCACTAATATCAATAAGCTTCAATCTCCAAGTTAGTGCTTATTTTACTTGAACAAACAAGAATAATGATCAGCATTCAACATATGCTTTAAAAATTGTCTTGTCGAGGGAGGAGTCAAGATGGCGGAGAAGTAGCAGGCTGAAACTACATCAGGTAGCAGAAGATCAGCTCAATAGCTTATCTAAACATTGCAAACACCTACAAATCCAACGGGAGAGCGAAGAGAAGAAGAACAGCAACTCTAGAAACAGAAAATCAACCACTTTCTGAAAGGTAGGACTGGCGGAGAAGTGAATCTAAAACGACGGGAAGATAGACCGCGGGGGGAAGGGCCGGCTCCCGGCAAGCGGCGGAGCAAGGGAGCACAAAATCAGGACTTTGAAAAATCTGTTCCACTGAGGGACATTGCTCCAAAGGCTAAACCAGGGTGAAGCCCACGCGGGGTCAGTGTGGCCCCAGGTCCCGCAGGGTCACAGAAGGATTGGGGGTGTCGGAGTGTCGCAGAGCTCGCAGGTATTAGAACGGAGAAGCCAGCTGCAGAGACAGAGCCGAGGACTGAACTCTCAGCTCGAGGTTACCTTGAACTGGTCGCGGGCTGGGTGAGCTCGGAGCGCGGCTAGAGGCTGGGGATACGGGAGTGATTGGGCGCTGTCCTCTGGGGGCGCACTGAGGAGTGGGGCCCCAGGCTCACGGCTCCTCCGGGCCGGAGACTAGGAGGCCGCCATTTTCATTCCTGTCCTCCGGAACTCTACAGAAAGCGTTCAGGGAACAGAAGCTCCCAAAAGCGAACCCGAGCCGATTACTTAGTCCGGCCGCCGGTAAGGGCGGTGCAATCCCGCCTCGGGCACAACACTTGAGAGTCACTACAACAGGCCCCTCCCCCAGAAGATCAACAAAATATCCAGCCAGGATGAAGTTCATCTATCAAGGAAACTAGGTTCAACTCCTAAGAAAGCAGCACAATTCCAGAGGAGGAGAAAGCAAAGCACGGAACTCATGGCTTTCTCCCCATGATTCTTTAGTCTTGCGGCTACTTCAATTTTTTTTTTCTTTTTTCTTTTTTCAATTTTTTGTCTTTTTTCTTCTTCTGCTAAATTTTTAAAAACTTTTACCCTTTTCTTTTTTTAACGTTTTTTTACTAGTTTATCTAAATATATATATTTTTCTTTCTTTTTTATATTTTTTCTTTATTTGTTTTATTTTTTAAATTTTTTTCTTTTTTTTTCTGAACCTCTTTTTATCCCCTTTCTCCCCCCCACAATTTGGGGTCTCTTCTCATTTGGTTACAGCGCATTTTTCTGGGGTCTTTGCCAACCTTTTAGTATTTTATTTGATCCTTCATATCCTCTTATCTGGACAAAATGACAAGGCAGAAAAAATCACCACAAACAAAAGAACAAGAGACAGTACTGAAGGCTAGGGACCTAATCAACACAGACATGGGTAATATGTCAGATCAAGAGTTCAGAATGACGATTCTGAACATTCTAGCCAGGCTCGAAAAAGGCATGGAAGATATTAGAGAAACCCTCTCTGGAGATATAAAAGCCCTTTCTGGAGAAATTAAAGAACTAAAATCTAACCAAGTTGAAATAAAAAAAGCTATTCATGAGGTGCAATCAAAAATGGAGGCTCTCACTGCTAGGATAAATGAGGCAGAAGAAAGAATTAGTGATATAGAAGACCAAATGACAGAGAATAAAGAAGCCGAACAAAAGAGGGACAAACAGCTACTGGACCATGAGGGGAGAATTCGAGAGATAAGTGACACCATAAGAGGAAACAACATTAGAATAATTGGGATTTCAGAAGAAGAAGAAACAGAGAGGGGAGCAGAAGGTATATTGGAGAGAATTATTGGAGAGAATTTCCCTAATATGGCAAAGGGAACAAGCATCAAAATCCAGGAGATGCAGAGAACCCCCTCAAAGTCAACAAGAATAGGTCCACACCCCATCACCTAATAGTAAAATTTACAAGTCTTAGTGACAAAGAGAAAATCCTGAAAGCAGCCCGAGAAAAGAAGTCTGTAACATACAATGGTAAAAATATTAGATTGGCCGCAGACTTATCCACAGAGACCTGGCAGGCCAGGAAGAGCTGGCATGATATATTCAGAGCACTCAACGAGAAAAACATGCATCCAAGAATACTCTATCCAGCTAGGCTATCATTGAAAATAGAAGGAGAGATAAAAAGCTTCCAGGACAAACAAAAACTGAAAGAATTTGCAAACACCAAACCAGCTCTACAGGAAATATTGAAAGGGGTCCTCTAAGCAAAGAGAGAGCCTAAAAGTAGTAGATCAGAAAGGTACAGAGACAATATACAGTAACAGTCACCTTACAGACTCATAATGGCACTAAATTCATATCTCTCAATAGTTACCCTGAATGTTAATGGGCTAAATGCCCCAATCAAAAGACACAGGGTATCAGAATGGATAAAAAAACAAAACCCATCAGTATGTTGCCTACAGGAAACTCATTTTAGACGTGAAGACACCTCCAGATTTCAAGTGAGGGGGTGGAAAACAATTTACCATGCTAATGGGCATCAGAAGAAAGCTGGGGTGGCAATCCTTATATCAGATCAATTAGATTTTAAGCCAAAGACTATAATAAGAGATGAGGAAGGACACTATATCCTACTCAAAGGGTCTGTCCAACAAGAAGATCTAACAATTTTAAATATCTATGCCCCTAATGTGGGAGTAGCCAACTATATCAACCAATTAATAACAAAATCAAAGAAACACATCAATAATAATACAATAATAGTAGGGAACTTGAACACTCCCCTCACTGAAATGGACAGATCATCCAAGCAAAAGATCAACAAGGAAATAAAGGCCTTAAATGACACACTGGACCAGATGGACATCACAGATATATTCAGAACATTTCATCCCAAAGCAACAGAATACACATTCTTCTCTAGTGCACATGGAACCTTCTCCAGAATAGATCACATCCTGGGTCACAAATCAGGTCTCAACCGGTATCAAAAGATTGGGATCATTCCCTGCATATTTTCAGACCACAATGCTCTGAAGCTAGAACTCAATCACAAGAGGAAAGCTGGAAAGAACCCAAATACATGGAGACTAAACAGCATCCTTCTAAAGAATGAATGGGTCAACCAGGAAATTAAAGAAGAACTGAAAAAATTCATGGAAACAAATGATAATGAAAACACAACAGTTCAAAATCTGTGGGACACAGCAAAGGCAGTCCTGAGAGGAAAATATATAGCGGTACAAGCCTTTCTCAAGAAACAAGAAAGGTCTCAAGTACACAACCTAACCCTACGCGTAAAGGAGCTGGAGAAAGAACAAGAAAGAAACCCTAAACCCAGCAGGAGAAGAGAAATCATAAAGATCAGAGCAGAAATCAATGAAATAGAAACCAAAAAAACAATAGAAAAAATCAATGAAACTAGGAGCTGGTTCTTTGAAAGAATCAATAAGATTGATAAACCCCTGGCCAGACTCATCAAAAAGAAAAGAGAAAGGACCCAAATAAATAAAATCATGAATGAAAGAGGAGAGATCACAACTAACACCAAAGAAATACAGACAATTATAAGAACATACTATGAGCAACTCTACGCCAACAAATTTGACAATCTGGAAGAAATGGATGAATTCCTAGAGACATATAAACTACCACAACTGAACCAGGAAGAAATAGAAAACCTAAACAGGCCCATAACCAGTAAGGAGATTGAAACAGTCATCAAAAATCTCCAAACAAACAAAAGCCCAGGGCCAGACGGCTTCCCGGGGGAATTCTACCAAACATTTAAAGAAGAACTCATTCCTATTCTCCTGAAACTGTTCCAAAAAATAGAAATGGAAGGAAAACTTCCAAACTCATTTTATGAGGACAGCATCACCTTGATCCCAAAACCAGACAAGGATCCCACCAAAAAAGAGAACTACAGACCAATATCCTTGATGAACACAGACACAAAAATTCTCGCCAAAATACTAGCCAATAGGATTCAACAGTACATTAAAAGGATTATTCACCACGATCAAGTGGGATTTATTCCAGGGCTGCAGGGTTGGTTCAACATCCGCAAATCAATCAATATGATACAACACATTAATAAAAGAAAGAACAAGAACCATATGATACTCTCAATAGGTGCTGAAAAAGCATTTGACAAAGTACAGCATCCCTTCCTGATCAAAACTCTTCAAAGTGTAGGGATAGAGGGCACATACCTCAATATTATCAAAGCCATCTATGAAAAACCCACTGCAAATATCATTCTCAATGGAGAAAAACTGAAAGCTTTTCCGCTAAGGTCAGGAACACGGCAGGGATGTCCATTATCACCACTGCTATTCAACATAGTACTAGAAGTCCTAGCCTCAGCAATCAGACAACAAAAAGAAATTAAAGGCATCCAAATTGGTAAAGAAGAAGTCAAACTATCACTCTTCGCAGATGATATGATATTATATGTGGAAAACCCAAAAGACTCCACTCCAAAACTGCTAGAACTTGTACAGGAATTCAGTAAAGTGTCAGGATATAAAATCAATGCACAGAAATCAGTTGCATTTCTGTACACCAACAACAAGACAGAAGAAAGAGAAATTAAGGAGTCAATCCCATTTACAATTGCATCCAAAACTATAAGATACCTAGGAATAAACCTAACCAAAGAGGCTAAGAATCTATACACAGAAAACTATAAAGTACTCATGAAAGAAATTGAGGAAGACACAAAGAAATGGAAAAATGTTCCATGCTCCTGGATTGGAAGAATAAATATTGTGAAAATGTCCATGCTACCTAAAGCAATCTACACATTTAATGCAATCCCTATCCAAATACCATCCATTTTTTTCAAAGAAATGGAACAAATAATCCTCAAATTTATATGGAACCAGAAAAGACCTCGAATAGCCAAAGGAATATTGAAAAAGAAAGCCAAAGTTGGTGGCATCACAATTCCAGACTTCAAGCTCTATTACAAAGCTGTCATCATCAAGACAACATGGTACTGGCACAAAAACAGACACATAGATCAGTGGAACAGAATAGAGAGCCCAGAAATCGACCCTCAACTCTATGGTCAACTAATCTTCGACAAAGCAGGAAAGAATGTCCAATGGAAAAAAGACAGCCTCTTCAATAAATGGTGCTGGGAAAATTGGACAGTCACATGCAGAAAAATGAAATTGGACCACTTCCTTACACCACACACGAAAAGAGACTCCAAATGGATGAAGGACCTCAATGTGAGAAAGGAATCCATCAAAATCCTTGAGGAGAATGCAGGCAGCAACCTCTTCGACCTCAGCCGTAGCAACATCTTCCTAGGAACAACGGCAAAGGCAAGGGAAGCAAGGGCAAAAATGAACTATTGGGATTTCATCAAGATCAAAAGCTTTTGCACAGCAAAGGAAACAGTTAACAAAACCAAAAGACAACTGACAGAATGGGAGAAGATATTTGCAAACGACATATCAGATAAAGGGCTAGTATCCAAAATCTATAAGGAACTTAGCAAACTCAACACCCAAAGAACAAACAATCCAATCAAGAAATGGGCAGAGGACATGAACAGACATTTCTGCAAAGAAGACATCCAGATGGCCAACAGACACATGAAAAAGTGCTCCACGTCACTTGGCATCAGGGAAATACAAATCAAAACCACAATGAGATATCACCTCACACCAGTCAGAATGGCTGAAATTAACAAGTCAGGAAATGACAGATGCTGGCGAGGATGCGGAGAAAGGGGAACCCTCCTACACTGTTGGTGGGAATGCAAGCTGGTGCAACCACTCTGGAAAACAGCATGGAGGTTCCTCAAAATGTTGAAAATAGAACTACCCTATGACCCAGCAATTGCACTACTGGGTATTTACCCTAAAGATACAAACATAGTGATCCGAAGGGGCACGTGTACCCAAATGTTTATAGCAGCAATGTCTACAATAGCTAAACTATGGAAAGAACCTAGATGTCCATCAACAGATGAATGGATAAAGAAGAGGTGGTATATATACACAATGGAATACTATGCAGCCATCATAAGAAATGAAATCTTGCCATTTGCGACGACGTGGATGGAACTAGAGCGTATCATGCTTAGTGAAATAAGTCAATCGGAGAAAGACAACTATCATATGATCTCCCTGATATGAGGACATGGAGAAGCAACATGGGGGGGTAGGGGGATAGGAGAAGAATAAATGAAACAAGATGGGATTGGGAGGGAGACAAACCATAAATGACTCTTAATCTCACAAAACAAACTGGGGGTTGCTGGGGGGAGGTGGGATTTGGAGAGGGGGAGGGGGCTATGGACATTGGGGAGGGGAGGCGAACCATAAGAGACTATGGACTCTGAAAAACTACCTGAGGGTTTTGAAGGGTCAGGGGTGGGAGGTTGGGGGAATAGGTGGTGGGTAATAGGGAGGGCACGTTTTGCATGGAGCACTGGGTGTTGTGCAAAAACAATGAATACTGTTATGCTGAAAAAAATAAATAAAATGGGAAAAAAATTGTCTTGTCTAGTGTTTCATCTGATTACTATATATATATATACATATATATACACACATACACATATATATATATAAATAGGTGTAGTCACATTTATGTACAAGTAGGTCTATACACATATATGTATAAATTGATTTTATTATACCTTTTATGTAATGAATATTTATATTCCTTGTAGAAAATTTGGAAAGTTCTAAAAAACATGACAGATAAAATAAGTCATACATAATCCTACCATCCAAAGATTAACTGATCTGACCTTATATTAGCCTAGGTAACAAAAGGAAATCTCAGTATTAGAAATGGTATCTGGTAGCATAAAACCAAAAGTTAAATCTGCTGCTTCTTTATGTTCAAAATAATTTAGAAACAATTTCAGGCTAATTTAGGCTAATATGGACTAATATTATATAGAATTATCTTCCAAGTAAAAAATTTGTCTAGTAGCCCACAACACAATGATCAAAATTTCTTTAGCGTGGACCAACTGATTGTGACACACAGAACGACACTTTTCTCCCAGCTGTATGTAATTTATGTATGGAATGAAAACCTTTTTTTCTCTCTAATTAAGAATGTTTATGACTGAAATGCATTGGCTTCCCACATTCCCATTATGGCATAGTGCTCTTCTGTATGGGTATCTTCTGTGAAGTGTGTCACAAGTAATGTTATTAATAGAAATTAAATTATTTACAGAGATTAGTTAAGAACAACTTAAGACTTTCCCCTAAAATAATGTCACCTTTACTTTCATTTAAATGTTCTTTCTTGAGCAGCATCTTGGTGGCTCAGTTGGTTGGGCATCTGTCTTTGGCTCAGGTCATGATCTCCAGGTCCTGGGATCAAGCCTCACATCAGACTCTCTGCTGAGTGGGGAGCCTACTTCTCTTTCTCCTTCCTTCATTCCCCCTGCTTGTGCCCTCTCTCTCTCTCTGACACATAAATAAATAAAATCTTTTAAAAAATTTTTTAAAATGTTCTTTCTTGAGACTGAGACAGTAATCAATAAAAACTAAGAATGTAGTATAATTTACATCTTCTCCTATTTATGCTATAGCTGTTAATATATCAATTATATTTACAAGTGCTTGCCCGCAGTGATAGCTAATTATTGTAGCACTCAACAAAATAGTTTAACTGATCTGTTAAAAATCTCAAAATACTATTGGATTACTTTGAACTTTTTGTGAATATTATGTCATATATATTATATTTGAAAAAAAATAGGAATTCACTACTCATGATTGTTTTTCACAAACACTGAATCTTGAGGATTCAGTACTCTACACTGAACACAAGAGTTTAGTTTTATAGTGTTCACCACCCTTTTCTAAATTCAGATCAAGTTATTTTAAATTGTGCTCTAACTAAAATGTGGGTAAGAAATGACATTATAGTGCTTTTTAATGTGCTATTTTTTTAAAAGCAGAAATGTCATTTGACTTGTTGGTCTTTTGTACTTTAGTCTCATTTCCATTATACAGAACAGAAATAACAGTGTTCCCTTCATTTTGAAGTCGTGAGATAGAATGTGTCTCATGCCACTGTGTGATTAAATCCTCAAAAGCAAAGTTGATTACATGAGAGCTTAATCTCTATGTGAATCAAGCTGAAGCACATGGTAAAATATAGTCCTTTCTGCTTGATAACAGAGGTCAAGTAATGGTCAACTGTGTGTTCATTCTTTCACTACATTAAATTACCTAGTCATCCTTTTTTTTTTTTTTTAAGATTTTATTTATGTATTTGACAGACAGAGATCACAAGTAGGCAAAGAGGCAGGCAGAGAGAGAGGAAGGGAAACAGGCTCCCTGCTGAGCAGAGAGCCCAATGTGGGACTCCATTCCAGGACCCCGAGACCATGAGCCAAGCCGAAGGCAGAGGCTTTAACCCACTGAGCCACCCAGGCGCCCCACCTAGTCATCTTTTTGGTGCTTGAATTTAGTGCCCCTTCCTGAGTTTAGTGATCTGCTGACCAGTAAAATAATTTCTTTACTTGCCTTGGGTATTGGACTTTATTATACTTCCAAGATGGCACCAATATAAAATTTGAAATTTATTCCCTTGCTTTAAGATATTGAATAAATCAAGAGTTACATAGGTCCATCCAAATTCTCTTCAAATAATGTCTATGTGACTCTTTCCTTTTCCTTTCCTTCCTTTTTCTTTCTTTCTTTTTCTTATCTTTTTTTTTAGATAGTTTGCTTTGCTTGTTATGAAACACATCCTCAACTTGTGCTTTTAATAGAACCCCCCCCAAAAAAGAAAGAAAGAAAGGAAAAGAAAAAAAAAAAAATTTCCCCAAACTGTTAGGACATATATAATATGTTGTAAATACCTAGTCAGATGAAGAGAGAAGACTTTTCTTGAAGGATTCCTACAGCAAATGGAAAATAAAACTTTTATTTTTTGTGTGTATACATGATCTTTTCCATCATATACTCAATACCCTAACTATGGTTGGTGTTTCTATTATTTGCTCTGTCTCCTAGACTTTAAATATTATTGTAGGAAACAGCATTTGACTTTCTTACATTTGTCATTTATTTCAAACTCATTCTGAACTGATGGTAAGTTCAGAACAATTCAAGAAATATTGACTGAGGGGTGCCTGGGTGGTTTCATTGGTTAAGCGGTTGCCTTCCGCTCAGGTCATGATTCCAGGGTCCTGGGATCCAACCCCGCATTGGGCTCCCTGCTCAGCAGTGAGCCTGCTTCTCTCTCTCCCTCTGCCTGCCCCTCTGCTTACTTGTGCTCTTTATCTCTCTGTCAAATAAATAAATCTTTTTAAAAAAAAAAATAAATATTTATTGAATGCCTTTATGTATGTACAAGGTTTTGTTCAACGTATTAGTGTACTAGTAAGATGAAGTTTCTGTCCATTCTATCTAAACAAGTATATAATTGAACATTTAAAAAATTATTCTATAGATCATCATGCTCATGACTTATTTGCTACAATTTATGATTTACAAGTAGAATAGAAAGAGCTTCTAAAAATTGATAATTGGTTACTTTGTAAAACAGAGTTTTACTCAAACTTAGCAGAAATGAAAGCGTCCTTAAGTTCAAATACCATTTTAAGCAATTTGGCAACGACTTGACACTCCCAAAGAAAGACTAAATATTTCTCCTTGACAGTTAAAGATCTTTAACTGGAATATCCAAGTTTAGAAAAAAGATACAGTGCCAAATAGCACAGTTCTGAACACTGAGCAGATGCTCCATAAATACTTGTTGAAAGAGACTGCAAATAATTCCTTCTTACATTTACAAGGAGAATTTTCCCCAATATGGTCCCAACAACTGTGTTTTACCTCTTCTATCATCTGTTTTTACTTGGCTACAACCATAGTTACGACTCAGGCATATACAAAATTAGGGGGTGTTCAGAGACTTGAAGAGTCTCTCAATAAAAGCCCAAATGCCAGAGTAAGGCATGGATTCTTTATATCCCTCTAATTAGTACCTATATAACATATCCCCAGATGTTCTTAAGGTAACTATATGATGTGTGAAATAAACTTCACATCATTAGATCTGTCCTTTTATAAAAGCAAATATATCTAGTATGATTTTGTTTTTTTTTTGTTTTTTTTTTTAAGATTTTATTTATTTGACAGAGAGAAATCACAGAGAGGCAGGCAGAGAGAGAGGAAGGGAAGCAGGCTCTCCGCTGAGCAGAGAGCCCGATGTGGGACTCGATCCCAGGACCCTGAGATCATGACCTGAGCCGAAGGCAGCGGCTTAACCCACTGAGCCACCCAGGTGCCCCTCTAGTATGATTTTGTATGGTTAAAAAATAGATTTATCTAATTAGTAAGTGAAGTGAATTTGTACTCCATACAGCTCAACATCATTATTTTATATATCTTATATTTAACAAAATTAGTACGATTTATCTTTCATCAAATTCTTTCCTGCTTTTTTTTTCTGAGTTACTTCTAATATTTCTTGTTAAAAAAAATTTCTCATAAAATGGGAATATTTTTAATACTATTGAACAATTTCATGAGAAAATACTGTGAAGAAAATTTTAAGTGAGAATTTTCAAAGTCATTTGCAAATGTCAATGTCATTAGATTATGTGACTAATGTCCTAATGGGATAACTGAAGGTAGACTGAATAGGTGTTTATGTGTGTGTTGAGTATTATTACCTTTCGTATGGATTTTTTTAGGCTATTTAAAATTTAAATCCATTCATTTCCAACTTGAAATTTGGATGATAGGATGCCAAAACAGTCTATTTAAAAATTAAACAACTTAAACAAATCTTTCTTTATAAAAGAGAATAACCAATATTAAATGTGTGCCAATTATGTTAATGATCCTAATATGCCATTTGTTTTACAAATATTTTTTCTTTTAATTACAAAAGACGATTTTACCTCCCTTCTCCCTATATCCCCCCAGGTCTGAGTTGTTAGAGTACTCATAATTTGTGTGAGTAATCACAGCTAGTAATTGGCAGAGCCAGGAGTGAAACTCTGGGTCTTTTTTGTTTCTAAGATTCTTGTTCTTTGAAGTATACCAAGTGAGCTCCTTGAAATGTAAATGAATATCTGAGTCATTAACAAGCTTATACTTATTAATAGATCATGGGGCTTAAATGCCTTTTTTTTGGTAAAATGTTGACCTAAAATATAAGTTTGACACAAAAACTTTAATAATGGAAGCTTGCAGTTAGAAGCTTAAATAAATTTTAAAGTCTGGTATCCTAGATTTATACACTTGATCTTAGCCAAAAGGCCGAGAAGCGATGGTATCCTAGATTTATAATGCAAACTATTCAGATTCTAATTTTTGTAATGATCTAATTATACTAGAATTTTTTTTTTTTTTTTAAGCATTGCATAGTAAGGAAATGAAGCAACAGTCAGGATAAGAAATGAAGAATCCTAGAATAACCTCGAAACTACATGTGATGACAATGAGTCAGCATAGCTGGAAGAAATAGAGCGGCAATTACAATTATATTTTGAAATTTTAACTAAAATTCTTACTTGTCCAAAGCCAGGTTTCTTGTTGGTCTGAACATGTAGGCTTCTGCCAATTTGTCTATTTCTTGTATTTAGTTTCCTTTCTAGAAAAATAATTTTAGGATCACTGGGATCATTTTCACACACATGCCATCAGGGAAAAGTTGTATATCAGTCTGTTTATTGCAAATAATACACCATATGTAAAAAAAAAAATCTGCTCTGAAATATTCTGAGTGATTTAGCATTCATTTGGTAAAAGTTGATGACAGCTCATATATCATACATACATAATTCAACTTCTATTTCTATCAGTCTTAATCAACAATGATTTCTTGTTACTGATTGGGATTGTGTAATCCAAACCTAAAAAAATTCATATTCAAAGACTCATTTTATGTCTACACGAATTAGAATATTTTAGATGATCAGCAAAGAAGTGTGTTTTGAAATTTGTAGTGCTTGCTAAAATTAGTCATATATTCTCAGTTTTAAATTATGTTCTGAATTCATGTTACTTCTCCATTGATTTAGAAAATATTTTTCTTAAAGTCCATGCTATTTTTCCTATGAGGAATTACTTTCTTATTTTTCTCCCTGTTCTGCTGGAATCGTTTTAACCCCCGAGGCTCACAAGAAATCCCAACTTAGATCTTAACTTTTTTGATCCCTTTTATTCCCCCTAATTCTTTTTTCAAAAATTTTATTTATTTATTTATTTATTTTAATTTTATTTATTTGCCAGAGAGAGGGAACACAGCAGGGGGAGCTGCAGACAAAGAGAGAAGCAGGCTCCCTGCTGAGCAAGGAGCCCAGTGCCTGGGGGGCTTGGGGGGCTTGATCTCTGACCTGAGCCTAAGGCAGATGCTTAACCCACTGATCCACCCAGGTGCCCATCCCCCAATTTCTCTAGTGCTTTGCCTGTACTGTACTATCAAATTAGAAATTATTTTTAATCATGCTGAATGGAGAAAAACTTTGAAATAACTTCATCTAATTAAAATCTCAAAGAAGGAAATTCAGGAACAGGTAGGCTTTAGGGGGAATTTGTAGGCCAAGTTGTACCTATTGCTAACTTAACCCTTAAGGACAAGGAAATAGTACTATTCCAGTGTTTAGACTTGTGAGAACGTTGTTTATCCAGGATAGAGTCTTTAACCCAGAAGAAGATAAAAAAACTTACATTGAAAATAAAAGCAAGGGATTCCTGGGTGGCTCAGTCAGTTAATCATCTGCCTTTGGCTCAGGTCATGATCCTGTAGTCCTGAGATGGAGTCCCACATTGGGCTCCTTGCTCTGCAGGGAGCCTGCTTCTCCCTGTGTCTGCTGCTTCCCCTGGTTCTGCTCACTCTCTCTCTCTGACAAATAAATAAATAAAATCTTTTTTAAAAATAAAAAGAAAGGAAGAAAGAAAGGAAAGAAAGGGAAATAACTGTAGAAAGGAAAAGAGTTAATTATCGGGAAGCAAATAATTCTCCAGAGTTTTTGACTTAGATTATATGAAAGTAAGCAGGATTTTTAAAAAATTTTAGTTCTTGAGGGCTTCAACTGGAGACTATAAACCATTTTGTAGATCTAAGGCAAAATGTAATTGCTTACCTCCAGTGCATTACCTGGCACAAAAGTAGCATTCAAAAATATTTGTTGAATTAGAAGAATTCACCATGTAAAAAGGAAGAGCCAAGTAAGCACTATTCATAATATAATAGGATAGTGTTATATTAATGCATATGTTGTACTAAAATGCTCAGTGGCAACCACATGCAGTGTCATTGCATAGCTAGTAAAATGAAACTAAAAGAAATCAGTTGTTCTCATAGGGGTTATTGATGGAGATGACCCTAACTCCTGCAGTCTCGGCTTAGCCTGAGCACAGAGGAGGGGCTAACTGACACTTCTTCAGAGAGAAGGAACTGGAAACAGGCTGCCACTTTCCTGGTATTTGAGTTGCACCCCAAAGGGTCTGCTAGACTTCACGAAGCATACAGAGTAGGGAAAAGCAGCAGGAGCAGCACGAAAGATGACATGGAGGTTTGCAAACACACATCCCATCTGGGTAATGGAAACAGTCTGGAATGATTGGCATAGCCAGGGAGCAGTCACGGATAAGGCTGGAATTGAGTTTGGAACCCGATTTTCAGTGTGTGGTATGTCTTAATAAAAGTTTCCTTACCACTTGGTATGGGAAATCTTGAAGGAGTTTGAAGCAAAAGCTTGCGTTATTACAACCTTTGTGTCGTTTGGCTACCCAAGTACTCCATTACTCAGGTTGCACTTTCTCTAGCATACGCCTGCAAAATACTACAGACTTTTCCTCATCTGGAAAGTCAGAGCAGCTTGTTGTTATCAATAATGCTCTTTAGAGGGCGCCTGGGTGGCTCAGTGGGTTAAGCCGCTGCCTTCGGCTCGGGTCATGATCTCGGGGTCCTGGGATCGAGTCCCGTGTTGGGCTCTCTGCTCGGCAGGGATCCTGCTTCCCTCTCTCTCTCTCTCTCTCTGCCTGCCTCTCTGTCTACTTGTGATCTCTCTCTGTCAAATAAATAAATAAAATCTTAAAAAAAAATAATGCTCTTTAGATATTTAACTACAAGAAGCTTAGTTCCTTGAAGTTTGTAATTCTTAAAATGGTCACTGAATTCATATGAGTTTACCAACTGATAGATTTGGATACATTATTTATTTATTTTAGATTTTATTTATTTATTTGTCATAGAGAGAAAGACAGAGACAGAGAGAGCACAAGCAGGGGGAATGGCAGAGGCAGAGGGAGAAGCAGGTTCCCTGCTCAGCAGAGAGCCTGATGCGGGACTTGATCCCAGAACCCTGGGACCATAACCTGAGCTAAAGGCAGATGCTGAACTTACTGAGCCACCCAGGTGTCCGTTGGATAAATTATTTAATGAATACATGAGTGAAGGAACTCAGATGTTGGCTTCTGTTATTTTTTTCTTACAATGTAATATAACCTTGTGGATATGAGTCACCTCCCTCAGAAATATGGCTGTTAACAAGAGCTGCCAACCGAGGGCTGTGAATTCACTCCACTCCCTCAGTGTCCCAATGTGATCCTAACAGTCAGGTTGAAGAGCACTCACGTACATTCAGCCACCATTATTCTGCCCAACGTCTTAGTTTCTCTATCACAGTAGAAGCCCTTGCTTATAATTTCCCAAGATGTCAGAGGCCTAGCATATTTTTGAGGTAGGAATGGGAATTCAATCCACACTGAGTATCCTGAATAAATGGGTACATTTCTTGACCTCCTTTATGGTGTGAATGCATTCATTCTGATTGTCCAAGTTTTCATGATTGTCACGGCACCTGTTATCAGCATAAGTTAGAAATTATTTCCCGTATTTTAGTAAGAATTGAGGAGGACTCTTTACAGAGAGATGGGTTAACCAATGTAAAATCAGATACGTTACATGTCATAGTTCTGCATGGAGGGGGATAAGCAAGACCTGCCCAACCACAGCTGCAGCTTCCTTTATGTGGAATTCTTCCTGGAAGGCCAGGCTAAACTCACAGCTATTGGATTCTTCCACAGATAGAGCAAGAATTTGGGGCCAAAAGGGCATTATGTTGCAAGGCTTTCTAGATGCTTGAACTCTAATTCCTTCTCCTCCCTGCTTTGCCTTACCCTGACTTGTGAATCATTTTGTTCTTAACAAAGATTCTTTGATCTCCTGTCCTCTTTGTCCATGTCTATCTTGGTTTTTGCCATTCATAAACACTCTGATTCTAGAACTTACTCAGCTCTATAAAATGAGTCAGAGGCGCACATGCCTATAGGTGTTAGGTCAGTGATGAAAATGAAGAGATGGGACCTGAGTGAGAACAGTGGAAAAATGACTCCTTTTTCCCCCAATTGATAGTTATCACTGGGGAATTGGGTCAAATATAGCTGAAAATAAAAAGGGTATTATTTATTTATTTATTTTTTCTTTATTTAAACCCTGTAGAAATTAGAACATCTTTGTGGGAACATCAGGCTTGCAGCTTGTTTCTAATCTTTCCTTCCTTCCTTCCTTCCTTCCTTCCTTCCTTCCTTTCTTTCTTTCTTTCTTTCTTCCTTTTTTAATGTGATACTCCAGGATTCATCCTTAAATGACATCAATCACAACTATAGGGATTTACTTCTCAATGGCAACTTTATTTCACCTAATATCTTATCCTAATTAAATTAAGCAATTGTGTTTCCATCTCACTGCTCAAAAGTATTTTTACCTCCATATTAGAATATCATTATGTGGGCGCCTGGGTGGCTCAGTGGGTTAAGCCGCTGCCTTCGGCTCAGGTCATGATCTCAGGGTCCTGGGATCGAGTCCCGCATCGGGCTCTCTGCTCAGCAGGGGGCCTGCTTCCCTCTCTCTCTCTGCCTGCCTCTCTGCCTACTTGTGATCTCTTTCTGTCAAGTAAAAAAAAAAAAAAAAAAAAAAAAGAATATCATTATGTGTCCAAATCAATGATTCCATACACTAAATAAAACATAGTTTCTGATGCTCCTTTGTATGCACCACTTCATTTAATATTCACTTCAGTTCTAATAACAGGCATCTCCGTTGCGTTTTTAGGTAGGTAAGGACCACTTCCAGTGCCACAGAGCCGAAAGTAGTGAAGACGTCCTGTCGAAATCGAGGCTCTGAGCAAAGTCTTCTGTTTCTGATCCAGTAAATTTACTACGTCACTGTAGTTTCTCAGTTGCTACTTTCCAGAGTAATTTGACCTTTTGTGAAACTTAGAAATTTGTGATGGAGCTCCGTCCTGTAATTCTCATTTTTTTTTTATTGTTGTTGTTTGTTTTTTTGTTTTTGAAAGAACTAGTCATAGGCCTAAGACTGTTAATGATATTCAAGTCTCTGACCATGGTGATGTGATGTTTCCAGATGGAGTTCTCATATCTGACAGACAAGATAAACAAATCAAAGACTGGATGCATGGAAATTGATACATCCTTTGCTTTGTGAGCTCTAAGAGAGCTTTTTATTAAGAATCTTTCATTCAGGGACGCCTGGGTGGCTCATTGGGTTAAGCCGCTGCCTTCAGCTCGGGTCATGATCCCAGGGTCCTGGGATCGAGTCCCACATGACCTCCTTGCTCGGCAGGGAGCCTGCTTCTCTCTCCACCTCTGCCTGCCTCTCTGCCTGCCTGTGTGCGCTCTCTCTCTCTCTCTCCTTCTCTCCGACAAATAAATAAAATACTTAAAAAAAAAAAAGAATCTTTCATTCATAAGGTAACACATTTTAAAAATTCTTAGCCAATAATAATAAAGCATAAGTGAGAACCTATTATGTGCAAGACATACCATAAATACTTCATGAAACTATTTCAACTTTACAACAACCCAGGGACTTAGATACTATTATTTTACTTATTTTGAAGATGTGAAAACTAAGAGTTAAGAAAGATAAATAATTTGCCAAAGAAGTTTTCCTAGTACCTCGAATTAGCCAAACTTGGAGTTTAGGGCACCGTCCTCCAGATGACCAAGTCTCCCCAAGACTTCTAACATCAAATTTAGCAGTTCTGCAAAACCACCCAAATTTCTATAGTTTGCTAGACTCACAGAAATCACTGTTCAGGGATTCTGTATACTCCTGACATCAATGTGTTCAGGGAATATTGCCAACTCAAGAAACTCATTTGAGCTTTAGAGTCTGGAATTTTCAATGAAGCTTCATTATGTAGACAGGATTGGTTGAATCTTTGTCCAGGTGTTTGAACTCAGCATCCATTCCCCCTGGAGTTCAGGCTGATAGTACAGTGGCTCAAAGTCCCAAGCATCTAATCATTTCCTTGGTCTTTTTGCCATGGCCTGCCCCCATCCTGAGATATCTCATTAGCATACCCTCTCTAGAGGTCCTTGCTAACATAAACTGTCCAGGTGTGGTCCCAGAGGCTGAACATAAAAAACAAAAACACTCTTATCACTTATGAAATTCCAAGGATTTAGAAGCTAGCTCCCAGGAACCAGAGACAAAGGTCAGCCAATTTCTTTATTACATGCTCAGTTAATAAATAGCAGAATCAATATTTAATTCTAGGTGTATTGGGCTCCAAATTTTACAAGGTGCATTTTCTTCTCATTTGCCTAGAACATTACCTGACACATAGTAAGTGCCCAATAAATCTTAATTAAATGAATAAACAAATCAGTTTGGGGTGTGTGTGTGTGTGTGTTTCCCCTTCTGCACAGATAGGGTAAAATTTCATGGCAGTGGTTGATACATCCAAGGACTGGGTAATCTTGTCATTTTGTGAATGAAATAAACTCCCAAAGGCATCCATTAATTCTGAAACCCTTCAAATGAGCTTTTGTCCTCCTGAAAACAGCTTTCTGTTGTTATATAGAATCACTGGGAGATGAAAGAGGGGCTAGAGGGTATAATACTTACGACTTAAGTGATTACAGATGAGACTGAATATAAATTGGTTTAAAGCTGTTCTTTGGTATTAGAATAAAATTTCTTAGGAGACTTCATTCTCCAGAGTAATGCTTTAGTGTGATCCTATGAGATTTTCTTTTAAATAGGACATAAGCTCTTTCATGTCTTTGAAAACAGTTTTTAAGGAAAAACCAATTAAAAAATACATTATGAAAGGCAAACTAATACTCAACCAGTTGGGGCTGTGTGTATGACAGCAATAGAGAAATATGAGAGAGGGAAAAATTTTAGGCAAGGGAAATCAGGATTCTTAAATTTTATTTTATTATTTATTATTTATTTATTTTGAAAGATTTGATTTATTTGTCAGAGAGAGAGAGAGAGCACAAGCTGGGGGACCAGCAGGCGGAGGGAGAAGCAGGCTCCTGACTGAGCAAGGAGTTTGGATGTGGGACTCCATCCCAGGACTCTCAGATCATGACCTGAGCCAAAGGCAGACACTTAAACGACTGAGCCACCAGGCATCCCCAAATCAGGATTTTTTAACTAACAAATTAAAATATGTCTTCAAATATTTATATTTTGTTTAAAATAAAGGCTCTGGGGGGCACCTGGCTGGTTCAGTTTGTAGAACATGCTACTCTTGACCTTGAGGTTTTGAGCTTGAGGCCCCATGTTGGGGGTAGAGTTTACTTAAGGAAAAAAAAAGAAAAGAAAAAAAAAGAAAGAGAGGTACCTGAGTGGGTGAGGTGGATAAGTGTCTGCCTTCAGCTCAGGTCAGGATCACAGGGTCCTGGAATAGAGAAAATCCCATGTCAGGCTCCCTGCTCAGGCGGGAGCCTCCTTCTCTGCTTGCCTCTCCCCACCCCACACGCATTCTCTTTCCCTCTCTCTTGAGTGAATAAAATCTTTAAAGAAGAAAAAGAAAAACTGATCTAATTTAATTATAAGTAACATTTATTAAGACCTTAGTCAAACGCAGATAATGGGGAAGCATATTTTTTCTTTTACCTTTCTCTGCTTCATCATTGTCCCTTTTATTTTTCTCAATGTTCTATCATCAGAATACAATTAAGAGAAACAATGCCTAACCTGTAATTCAAAGTGGATGGCTCATTTTAAAGTAATGGCCTGCAAAAGAAGAAAGATGGAAGAAATAACTTTTCATTGTGATAGATCCTTTAAAATTTTTCTGACTGCATGATCACTAACTTAGTTTGTTAGAAACAATTATTTTGGGATGTGGGGGTGGCTCACTTGGTTAAGCATCTGCCTTCGGTTCAGGTGGTGATCCCAGGGTACTGGGATCAAGCCCTACATTGGACTCCTTGCTTAGCAGGGAGCCTGCTTCTCCCTCTCCCTCTCCCTCTGCCTGCTTGTGCTCTCTCTCTTTGGGTGTCAAATAAATAAATAAATAAATAAATAAATCTTGAAAGAGAGAGAGAGACAATTATCTTTTGGGGTATATTCCCAGACTTCTAAAAGTTATGGTTTTTAATTTCTTACTATATTTAAATTACTTTATTTATAACTTCACATTTCAGAATATATCTAAATTTAAGACTGTCCTATTGTTATTTTATTCATTTTGCCTATGTCAAAGGATTGAAGTTGGAAATACTGTAGTTATTGAACCATATCCCTTATGCATATTGTACATTAACCTAATGATGCTTTCACAGAAACAAAATGTAGTAATAGTACATTATTAAGAGGAAGTGAACTTATAATGTCAAAACAGTGTCGTATTTGCTTAAAATTTCATGTAAAGATAGAATTCAAAGGATGACATTCATATGTACAGCAATAGCTTTTAGGTTCTTAAAAGTGTTAAGTAAAAGAAACACAGTAAGATAAACTCACCTATTATTTTAGCTAAGAAAAATAATTCCTTTAATGTTCAGTAGATAGCTTTGGGTCTCCATTTATAAGCAAATGGTGAAGGGTATACCTTTTTTTAAATCAAGCTTCTTTTCCTTACTTCCAAGAGCCACAGTCGATTTAGGACTGAACTCCTGGTCCTGGTCTTCTGAAATGGTCTTGTAGCTGGTGTCTTGGAAATACCCATCTTCTATTCTTCCACTGAAATGGCTTTATAAGTAGACCTGTATTGAAAAATCTGTAGTATAATATCTTTTCTCACTCTACAAGAAATTAATTTTAGAAAAGTCCATGTCAATAGCTAGTTGTAAAATATCATTTTAACAATTACCCAAATTCTTCTGAAGTGATGCATCATGCAGTAGTATTTTAGAGAATTTCTACCATGGTCATTAACAGATATTTATTGTATTGTGTTAGGCCTTTAGAGTAAAGATAAAGATCTCCCTTCGTATAAGGAGCTATAAAATTTATTCTGCCCAAATATATCTGTCTTCACTCAGCATCCAATTACGAAAAGGTAAATTCTTACTGGAATTGTTGTGTGATTGGTATCTGGGGTAGGTAAAAGCATAGACAAATGTTGGAGGGAGGTGAGTTTTAGCAACTGGGAATATGTGTATGTAAGGGGGAAAAATAGCTTTTTCCTTTAGCCAGCTTAGGTTCCCTGCTTGGGACCCTGTAGATTAGATTGTCAAAAGATAGATTAACAAGGGAAAAACTATAGAATTCTATTACAAAATGCATTGTGCATCCATACAGGAGCATACAGTGTCGAGCAACCCTGAGGGTAGGTTAGAACTTGGGCTTATATACCATCTTTGGCTAAACAAAGTGGGTTTTTGACTTCTGGGTGGAAGAGGAAAGTTACAGGAGGTGATCAAGAAAAATGTGGTAAACAAGTCTTATCAGTAAGGTTGCTTACACAGGTGACTGGTGCTGTTATCATTGATAAGTCATTAAGAATCTGCCTTTAGGTAGAGGAGAAGGAGGGAGACCTGGTTTACGAATTGAATTTTCTTTATAAATGTAAATTTCCTTTACAAAAGGAAGACATGCCCTATTTTTAGAGCTTTTCCTGCATCTGTTGGTTAAGTCTTTGGTTCAAAATAATCCGTATGCCAAAAAGGCGTATTTTGGGGTGACATATTCTAGTACCTTTCATATGCAACTGGTAGAGTTACTCACTAGTTTGTAATAAAGGGGCCTAACTGTGGCCCAAACACTGCTCATCATTAGAGTTCATCTTTTTTTACCTTTATATTCATAGGAGGTTAAAAAAAATTAAAGACCTTATTTATTTATTTGAGAGAGAGAGAAAGAGAGAGAGAGAGGAAGAGAGAAGGAGAATGCACACAAGCAGAGAGGGGGCAGAGGGACAAGCAGACTCCCTGCTGAGGGAGCAGCCTGATGCAGTGCAGCTGGATCCCTGTGGGAAACAAAGGCAGAACAAAATGTAGATAAAATTAAATGTCCATTGGGGCACCTGGATGTCTCCGTGGGTTGAGCCTCTGCCTGGGATTGAGCCCTGCATCAGGGCTCTTTGCTCAGGGCCTGCTCCCCAACACCTTTCTGCCTGCCTCTCTGCCTACTTGTGATCTCTGTCTCTGTCAAATAAATAAATAAAATCTTTTAAAAAAACTGAATGTTCATATAACCTACAGCCCATAGACAAATACGTGAGGCAGGCAAACTGTCTTAATGTTAATGCTCATTAGAGGGAAATACAACCTTAGTTTGACCATAGTAAGTAATGCCTCAGGTATCTAGGGAGTCTTCTTTAGCATATGAAAATCCTTTTGGAACTTCCCTTTCTTTACTTCCCCCAACCCCAAAGTATATAATCAGTGCCCTCCCCCAAACCCCCACCAATCCCAGGGCAGCAGCTCTTTCTGCCACAGGTTCTGACCCTTCACTTTAATAAAACCACCTTTTTGCCCTGAAGACATCTCAAGAATTGTTTCTGAATGTTGGCTCCGGACCTCACCCCACTACACCTCACCTCCATTCTAAAATTCCATCACTAGGACCCTGACATCATGACCTGAGCCGACACTTAAGTGACTGAGCTTCCCAGGAACCCCAAGAGGGAAAGGATTTTAAACTCAATCTTATATGTATGTATTGTGTCCACTCAATGTACCTATATCACTTAAAAGTTAAGGGAGCAGTTTGAATCTATAGAGCTGATTGGATGTAGCAAAACGCAGCTGAATATTTAGTGCTAAAATGATGGATGGGATAGTATAAGTGTATTTGACAAAGGAAAGGAAGCAGAAAACTTGACAGTTTCTATTGCAATACTGAAAATTTATTTTATGAAAAAATATTCAGAACAATGTAGGTGCTAAGTGAGTACTGCCCAAAACCATGTAAAAAAAAAAAAACCCAAAGCAATAAGTCATATTTAGATCATCACAAGAGAATGACACTTCAGAGGTTGTTGTTATTATTGCAGGGTTTTTTTGTTGTTGTTGTTTTAATAATCTCTACACCCAACGTGGGGTTCAAACTCACAACGTCAAAATCAAGAGTTGCATGTTCTACAGGCTAGGCCAGCCAGGCGCCACTGGTAGGATGGTTTTTTTTTTTTTTTTTCTGTGAATTATGTATTTTTTTTCCATTTTATTTATTTTTTCAGCATAACAGTATTCATTCTTTTTGCACAACACCCAGTGCTCCATGCAAAACGTGCCCTCCCTATTACCCACCACCTGTTCCCCCAGCCTCCCACCCCTGACCATTGAAAACCCTCAGGTTGTTTTTCAGAGTCCATAGTCTCTTATGGTTTGCCTCCCCTTCCAAATTTTTTTTTTTTTTAATAAACATATAATGTATTTTTATCCCCAGAGGTACAGGTCTGTGAATCGCCAGGTTTACACACTTCACAGCACTCACGATAGCACATACCCTCCCCAATGTCCATAGCCCCCTCCCCCTCTCCCAATCCCACCTCCCCCCAGCAACCCCCAGTTTGTTTTGTGAGATTAAGAGTCATTTATGGTTTGTCTCCCACCCAATCCCATCTTGTTTCATTTATTCTTCTCCTATCCCCCAACCCCCCATGTTGCTTCTCCACGTCCTCATATCAGGGAGATCATATGATAGTTGTCTTTCTCCGACTGACTTATTTCACTAAGCATGATACCCTCTAGTTCCATCCACGTCGTCGCAAATGGCAAGATTTCATTTCTTTTGATGGCTGCACAGTATTCCATTGTGTATATATACCACCTCTTCTTTATCCATTCATCTGTTGATGGACATCTAGGTTCTTTCCATAGTTTGGCTATTGTAGACATTGCTGCTATAAACATTCGGGTACACGTGCCCCTTCGGATCACTATGTTTGTATCTTTAGGGTAAATACCCAGTAGTGCAATTGCTGGGTCATAGGGTAGTTCTATTTTCAACATTTTGAGGAACCTCCATGCTGTTTTCCAGAGTGGTTGCACCAGCTTGCATTCCCACCAACAGTGTAGGAGGGTTCCCCTTTCTCCGCATCCTCGCCAGCATCTCTCATTTCCTGACTTGTTAATTTTAGCCATTCTGACTGGTGTGAGGTGATATCTCATTGTGGTTTTGATTTGTATTTCCCTGATGCCAAGTGACGTGGAGCACTTTTTCATGTGTCTGTTGGCCATCTGGATGTCTTCTTTGCAGAAATGTCTGTTCATGTCCTCTGCCCATTTCTTGATTGGATTGTTTGTTCTTTGGGTGTTGAGTTTGCTAAGTTCCTTATAGATTTTGGATACTAGCCCTTTATCTGATATGTCGTTTGCAAATATCTTCTCCCATTCTGTCAGCTGTCTTTTGGTTTTGTTAACTGTTTCCTTTGCTGTGCAAAAGCTTTTGATCTTGATGAAATCCCAATAGTTCATTTTTGCCCTTGCTTACCTTGCCTTTGCCGTTGTTCCTAGGAAGATGTTGCTGCGGCTGAGGTCGAAGAGGTTGCTGCCTGCATTCTCCTCAAGGATTTTGATGGATTGCTTTCTCACATTGAGGTCCTTCATCCATTTGGAGTCTATTTTCCTGTGTGGTGTAAGGAAGTGGTCCAATTTCATTTTTCTGCATGTGGCTGTCCAATTTTCCCAACACCATTTATTGAAGAGGCTGTCTTTTTTCCATTGGACATTCTTTCCTGCTTTGTCAAAGATTAGTTGACCATAGAGTTGAGGGTCGATTTCTGGGCTCTCTATTCTGTTCCACTGATCTATGTGTCTGTTTTTGTGCCAGTACCATGTTGTCTTGATGATGACAGCTTTGTAATAGAGCTTGAAGTCTGGAATTGTGATGCCACCCACTTTGGCTTTCTTTTTCAATATTCCTTTGGCTATTCGAGGTCTTTTCTGGTTCCATATAAATTTTAGGATTATTTGTTCCATTTCTTGGAAAAAAATGGAGGGTATTTTCATAGGGATTGCATTAAATGTGTAGATTGCTTTAGGTAGCATGGACATTTTCACAATATTTATTCTTCCAATCCAGGAGCATGGAACATTTTTCCATTTCTTTGTGTCTTCCTCAATTTCTTTCATGAGTACTTTATAATTTTCTGTGTATAGATTCTTAGTCTCTTTGGTTAGGTTTATTCCTAGGTATCGTATAGTTTTGGGTACAATTGTAAATGGGATTGACTCCTTAATTTCTCTTTCTTCTGTCTTGTTGTTGGTGTACAGAAATGCAACTGATTTCTGTGCATTGATTTTATATCCTGACACTTTACTGAATTCCTGTACAAGTTCTAGCAGTTTTGGAGTGGAGTCTTTTGGGTTTTCCACATATAGTATCATATCATCTGCGAAGAGTGATAGTTTGACTTCTTCTTTACCAATTTGGATGCCTTTAATTTCTTTTTGTTGTCTGATTGCTGAGGCTAGGACTTCTAGTACTATGTTGAATAGCAGTGGTGATAATGGACATCCCTGCCGTGTTCCTGACCTTAGCGGAAAAGCTTTCAGTTTTTCTCCATTGAGAATGATATTTGTGGTGGGTTTTTCATAGATGGCTTTGATAATATTGAGGTATGTGCCCTCTATCCCTACACTTTGAAGAGTTTTGATCAGGAAGGGATGTTGTACTTTGTCAAATGCTTTTTCAGCACCTATTGAGAGTATCATATGGTTCTTGTTCTTTCTTTTATTAATGTGTTGTATCACATTGATTGATTTGCGGATGTTGAACCAACCCTGCAGCCCTGGAATAAATCCCACTTGATCATGGTGAATAATCCTTTTAATGTACTGTTGAATCCTATTGGCTAGTATTTTGGCGAGAATTTTTGCGTCTGTGTTCATCAAGGATATTGGTCTGTAGTTCTCTTTTTTGGTGGGATCCTTGTCTGGTTTTGGGATCAAGGTGATGCTGTCCTCATAAAATGAGTTTGGAAGTTTTCCTTCCATTTCTATTTTTTGGAACAGTTTCAGGAGAATAGGAATGAGTTCTTCTTTAAATGTTTGGTAGAATTCCCCCGGGAAGCCGTCTGGCCCTGGGCTTTTGTTTGTTTGGAGATTTTTGATGACTGTTTCAATCTCCTTACTGGTTATGGGCCTGTTTAGGTTTTCTATTTCTTCCTGGTTCAGTTGTGGTAGTTTATATGTCTCTAGGAATGCATCTATTTCTTCCAGATTGTCAAATTTGTTGGCGTAGAATTGCTCATAGTATGTTCTTATAATTGTCTGTATTTCTTTGGTGTTAGTTGTGATCTCTCCTCTTTCATTCATGATTTTATTTATTTGGGTCCTTTCTCTTTTCTTTTTGATGAGTCTGGCCAGGGGTTTATCAATCTTATTGATTCTTTCAAAGAACCAGCTCCTAGTTTCATTGATTTTTTCTATTGTTTTTTTGGTTTCTATTTCATTGATTTCTGCTCTGATCTTTATAATTTCTCTTCTCCTGCTGGGTTTAGGGTTTCTTTCTTGTTCTTTCTCCAGCTCCTTTAGGTGTAGGGTTAGGTTGTGTACTTGAGACCTTTCTTGTTTCTTGAGAAAGGCTTGTACTGCGATATATTTTCCTCTCAGGACTGCCTTTGCTGTGTCCCACAGATTTTTGAACTGTTGTGTTTTCATTATCATTTGTTTCCATGAATTTTTTCAATTCTTCTTTAATTTCCTGGTTGACCCATTCATTCTTTAGAAGGATGCTGTTTAGTCTCCATGTATTTGGGTTCTTTCCAGCTTTCCTCTTGTGATTGAGTTCTAGCTTCAGAGCATTGTGGTCTGAAAATATGCAGGGAATGATCCTAATCTTTTGATACTGGTTGAGACCTGATTTGTGACCCAGGATGTGATCTATTCTGGAGAAGGTTCCATGTGCACTAGAGAAGAATGTGTATTCTGTTGCTTTGGGATGAAATGTTCTGAATATATCTGTGATGTCCATCTGGTCCAGTGTGTCATTTAAGGCCTTTATTTCCTTGTTGATCTTTTGCTTGGATGATCTGTCCATTTCAGTGAGGGAAGTGTGAAAGTCCCCTACTATTATTGTATTATTATTGATGTGTTTCTTTGATTTTGTTATTAATTGGTTTATATAGTTGACTGCTCCCATGTTAGGGGCATAGATATTTAAAATTGTTAGATCTTCTTGTTGGACAGACCCTTTGAGTCGGATATAGTGTCCTTCCTCATCTCTTATTATAGTCTTTGGCTTAAAATCTAATTGATCTGATATAAGGATTGCCACCCCAGCTTTCTTCTGATGCCCATTAGCATGGTAAATTATTTTCCACCCCCTCACTTTCAATCTGGAGGTGTCTTCACGTCTAAAATGAGTTTCTTGTAGGCAACATACTGATGGGTTTTGTTTTTTTATCCATTCTGATACCCTGTGTCTTTTGATTGGGGCATTTAGCCCATTAACATTCAGGGTAACTATTGAGAGATATGAATTTAGTGCCATTATGAGTCTGTAAGGTGACTGTTACTGTATATTGTCTCTGTTCCTTTCTGATGTACTACCTTTAGGCTCTCTCTTTGCTTAGAGGACCCCTTTCAATATTTCCTGTAGAGCTGGTTTGGTGTTTGCAAATTCTTTCAGTTTTTGTTTGTCCTGGAAGCTTTTTATCTCTCCTTCTATTTTCAATGATAGCCTAGCTGGATAGAGTATTCTTGGATGCATGTTTTTCTCGTTGAGTGCTCTGAATATATCATGCCAGCTCTTCCTGGCCTGCCAGGTCTCTGTGGATAAGTCTGCTGCCAATCTAATATTTTTACCATTGTATGTTACAGACTTCTTTTCTCGGGCTGCTTTCAGGATTTTCTCTTTGTCACTAAGACTTGTAAATTTTACTATTAGGTGATGGGGTGTGGACCTATTCTTGTTGACTTTGAGGGGGTTCTCTGCATCTCCTGGATTTTGATGCTTGTTCCCTTTGCCATATTAGGGAAATTCTCTCCAATAATTCTCTCCAATATACCTTCTGCTCCCCTCTCTGTTTCTTCTTCTTCTGGAATCCCAATTATTCTAATGTTGTTTCCTCTTATGGTGTCACTTATCTCTCGAATTCTCCCCTCATGGTCCAGTAGCTGTTTGTCCCTCTTTTGTTCGGCTTCTTTATTCTCTGTCATTTGGTCTTCTATATCACTAATTCTTTCTTCTGCCTCATTTATCCTAGCAGTGAGATCCTCCATTTTTGATTGCACCTCATGAATAGCTTTTTTTATTTCAACTTGGTTAGATTTTAGTTCTTTAATTTCTCCAGAAAGGGCTTTAATATCTCCAGAGAGGGTTTGTCTAATATCTTCCATGCCTTTTTCGAGCCTGGCTAGAATGTTCAGAATCGTCATTCTGAACTCTTGATCTGACATATTACCCATGTCTGTGTTGATTAGGTCCCTAGCCTTCGGTACTGTCTCTTGTTCTTTTGTTTGTGGTGATTTTTTCCGCCTTGTCATTTGTCCAGATAAGAGGATATGAAGGATCAAATAAAATACTAAAAGGTTGGCAAAGACCCCAGAAAAATGCGCTGTAACCAAATGAGAAGAGACCCCAAATTGTGGGGGGGAGAAAGGGGATAAAAAGAGGTTCAGAAAAAAAAAAGAAAAAAATTTAAAAAATAAAACAAATAAAAAATATAAAAAAGAAAGAAAAATATATATATTTAGATAAACTAGTCAAAAACTTTAAAAAAGAAAAGGGTAAAAGTTTTAAAAAATTTAGCAGAAGAAGAAAAAAGACAAAAGAAAAAAAAATTGAAAAAAGAAAAAAAAAATTGAAGTAGCTGCAAGACTAAAGAATCATGGGGAGAAAGCCATGAGTTCCGTGCTTTGCTTTCTCCTCCTTGGAATTCTGCTGCTGTCTTAGGAATTGAACCTACTTTCCTTGATAGATGAACTTCGTCCTGGCTGGATATTTTGTTGATCTTCTGGGGGAGGGGCCTGTTGTAGTGACTCTCAAGTGTCTTTGCCCGAGGCGGGATTGCACCGCCCTTACCGGGGACGGACTAAGTAATCGGCTTGGGTTCGCTTTTGGGAGCTTCTGTTCCCTGAACGCTTTCCATAGATTTCCGGAGGACGGGAATGAAAATGGCGGCCTCCTAGTCTCCGGCCCGGAGGAGCCGAGAGCCTAGGGCCCCACTCCTCAGTGTGCCCCCAGAGGACAGCACCCAATCACTCCCGTATCCCCAGCCTCTAGCTGCGCTCCGAGCTCACCCAGCCCGCGACCAGTTCAAGGTAACCCCGAGCTGAGAGTTCAGTCCTTGGCTCTGTCTCTGCAGCCGGCTTCTCCGTTCTAATACCTGTGAGCTCTCCGACACTCTGACACTCCCGATCCTTCTGTGACCCTGCGGGACCTGGGGCCACGCTGACCCCGCGTGGGCTTCACCCCGGTTTAGCCTCTGGAGCAATGTCCCTCAGTGGGACAGACTTTTAAAAGTCCTGATTTTGTGCTCCATTCCTCCGACGCTTGCCGGGAGCCGGCCCCTCCCCCGCGGTCTATCTTCCCGTCGTTTTAGATTCACTTCTCCGCCAGTCCTACCTTTCAGAAAGTGGTTGATTTTCTGTTTCTAGAGTTGCTGTTCTTCTTCTCTTCAATCTCCCGTTGGATTTGTAGGTGTTTGCAATGTTTAGATAAGCTATTGAGCTGATCTTCTGCTACCTGATGTAGTCTCAGCCTGCTACTTCTCCGCCATCTTGACTCCTCCCCCCAGTAGAATGGTTTTTAACTGTCCTCTTACTGGTAGGAGTAATGAGATTGATGAATAGTGCTGTTAGTGTTAAATACATATGCTAGATGTTCATCAAACTGTATTAAGTCTTTTCCTGGTGTTTCTTCTAGAGTGACTTTTTTCCCCCATTATTTTTCTGTTGCTAAGAATACATGTTGTGTAGCTATGGTCTCTTTGTGACCACTGGCTGTCAGTGCCAATTACAATTTAAAAAGCCCAGGCAAAAAGAATTCAAATGTGAACCAGCAAATAACTGTCATCAACACATGACTGAAACAAAGTCATTTGAAGGGCCAAATGAAGTACGTTAGCTTTCAGACTCAGCCAACTAAGAATGAAAATAGCTGAATTTAAAATAACTTTTTTTTTTTTTTAAGTAACCTTAACAAATGTGCTTCCAAGTAGGATAATTGCGTTTGGACCAATCAAAGAAAGTTAACCTTTGCTTGGGGAAAAAAAAAAAAAAAAAACAGGTGGGGAAATGGATTTAAAATTGCAATAATTGGAGAAAAGAGAATAATTCTCTTAAATTTCAGCAACCAAAACTCAGTTTCTTTATCTATTAAGACAAATACTGTTTTTTACCAGTAAAAAGGATGCTTTGAATCTCTCAGTAAGAAGACCTTTGCATTGTTTGTCCAGTAGAGGTGATGAATTTGCCTTAATCATCCCCACTGTTGACCTGTTTCCCTCATTTTCAAGAACACTGGCTGTGGATAAAACCTTCTAGTGGACAAGGGAGAGCGTCAACAGTTTGAAGGAAACCAAAATATGCCACTTTGGCATAGGAATTATTTTGAGCTAAAGGCCATTCAAAACCACAGATGCAAGAAAAGCTCTTCACCTCTCCATAAACTGTGTAAAATAAAGTATAATTTCCTCCTTTGTGAAGGAAATTTGTATTAATTAAATAAATTTCCCTATGTGTAGCTGTCCTTGTAATAGCGGAAGACCGCAATTTCTGGAGACAGCCCTTAGCACCTGAGAGATTCTGGGAGCAAGATAACCCTTATTTACCACACACTTCCTCCCCTTACTTCCTCATAACTTGTGCTTCCTTCCCAGCAGCCCAAAACCTTTTTCCCCTTGTGCAGCTAAGATTAAAAAAGTCTCAATCATCTGGCCTCCTCCTTGAGTCTTCTATTTCTTTTTTAAACTCCCATGCATATGTACATAGTTAAACTTTTCCTCTTTTGTTAATCTTTTTTTCAGTTTGTTTTGGGCCCCAGAAACTGAAACTAAGAGGGTGGAGGAAAAAAGATTTGATCTCCCCTATGAGTTCAAAGTCCGCAGGGTGCACAAAGAATGTGTTCCTAGGTCAAATCAAAACCACTTTGAGAAACCACCTTACACCAGTTGGAATGGCCAAAATTAACAAGACAGTGAACAACATGTGTTGGAGAGGATGTGGAGAAAGGGGAAACCTCTTACACTGTTGGTAGGAATACAAGTTGGTACAGCCGCTTTGGAAAATAGTGTGGAGATTTCTTAAGAAATTAAAAATAGAGCTACCCTACGACCCTGCAATTGCACTACTGAGTACTTACCCCAAATATACAGACGTAGTGAAAAGAAGGGCCATCTGTACCCCAATGTTCACAGCCACAATGGCCACAGTTGCCAAACTGTAGAAAGAGCCAAGATGCCCTTCAACAGATGAATGGATAAAGAAGATATGGTCCACTTATACAATGGAGTATTACACCTCCATCAGAAAGGATGAATACCCAACTTTTTTATCAACATGGATGGGACTGGAGGAGATTACACTGAGTGAAATAAGTCAAACAGAGAGAGTCAATTATATGGTTTCACTTACTTGTGGAACATAAGGAATAATGCAGAAGACATTGGGAGAAGGAGAGGAGAAGTGAGTTGGGGGGAAATTAGAGGGAGAGACAAGCCATGAGAGGCTGTGAACTCTGAGAAACAAACTGAAGGTTTTGGTGAGGGTCAGGGGATGGGTGATCCTGGTGTTGGGTATTAAGGAGGGCATGTATTAATGGAGCACTGGGTGTGGTGCATAAATAATGAATCTTGGAACACTGAAAAAATAAAATTAAATTTAAAAAAAAAAAAAAAAGGATGTGCTCCTAGCAGTTGTCAAGCAGGAGGAAAGCGATTCATAAAGAAGCACCCCTATTAAGATCAAATAGGAGCTTTCCAGTAGGTATATTAATTACAGAGGACATAAAGGAAGAGCATGTTGCAGCAACATGAAATCATGAAAGAGCAAGGTGTGTTTTAAAAAAGCTCACCATAGCTGATGGTCTGTGGGATGGAGGGTGATGGGAATGTAGCATAGAATTTTTGATATTATACTTGGCTTATCCCCTGTCAATAAGGTCTTTTGACCAAATTATCTGTATAAGTAGTTATTATGTTATGTTTTTTAAATTTTATGACTTTAACATTTTATTAGTTACATCTATGTGATTTTAAATGAAAATGTTTCTATAAAGCTTATAGTAATAAAAGTTATTTTTTGTTCCACTATTCTTCACTATTCCTCCCCTCTGTTTTTTTTTTGGAGAGAGAGAGAGCACAGCAGGGGGAGGGACAAAGGGAGAGGAAGAAACAGGCTTCCTTCTGAGCATGGAGCTCTATGACTAGGGGGCTTGATCCCAGGACCCAGGGATCATGACCTGAGCTGAAGGCAGATGCTTAACTGACTGAGACACCCAGGTGCCCCCTCAATTAATTCAACACAGTAAATTTCTACTGTGGGTTATACACAATGCTAAAGTTTGTTGGTAAAAAGTGATCAAGATAGAGATGGACTCTGACTTCATGGTGTTTATAATTCAGTGAAAAAGAAAGTGTTAAATGTAAAAAAAAGAGCAATAGTTAAAGATGTTAAAAAGCTAATTACAATGAGGGAAACAAATAGACACAAAGATGGAATAACAGACATAGGGAGTGAAGATCCGTTTTACATGGAGTGGTCAGGCAGGATCTCTCTGAAGACATTATGAGCATTTTTTTTTTTTTAAAGATTTTATTTATTTATTTGACAGAGAGAGACCACATGTAGGCAGAGAGGCAGGCAGAGAGAGAGGAGGAAGCAGGCTCCTTGCTGAGCAGAGAACCCGATGCGGGGCTCGATCCCAGGACCCTGAGATCATGACCTGAGCCGAAGGCAGAGGCTTTAACCCACTGAGCCACCCAGGCGCCCCATCAGCATTTTTTTATGGAGGACAGAAATGAAGTTGTGATGGGCTGAGTGAGGAGAGCTGAAACCGACACACTGGGCCTGGATACACTCTTTCTGTTAGTATGTGAAACAATACGTTTCTCTCCATTAAAAATGCTGACACCGGGGCGCCTGGGTGGCTCAGTGGGTTAAGCCTCTGCCTTCAGCTCAGGTCATGATCTCAGGGTCTCTGGGATCGAGCCCCGTATCGGGCTTTCTGCTTGGCAGGGAGCCTGCTTCCTCCCCTCTCTGGCTGCTGCTCTGCCTACTTGTAATCTCTCTCTCTCTCTCTCTCAGTCTGTAAAAAAGAAAAAAAAAAATTTAAAAAATGCTGACACCGAGCCCAAGTAACTTACAGACTTACTCCAGGAGTTACCTGCTTCTGGAAGAAAAGACTATGAACCAAGGAACATCTTATTTATCAAGACAGCGTCTTTCTCACCAGAATTTTCTTCCAAAGCCTTTCCCGTGCCCATGCATCCTAAGCTATTAAATCATAAAATCTACCAAAGCTTCATCAGTGTTCTCTTTGTAAGGCTTATCTTAAAATCACAGAGGCTATGTCCTAATTTTCCATATTGAGACACTTCTAGGGCACTGTCAATGTGGTTTTCACCTCCCCACCTCTGTGCCAAAATAAGTCTCATAGCCTTGCTTTTCTGGTGGCCTTTTGGGCGATCAACAGAAGACAGTGACATGCAATAATCACATAAATGTTAAGTGAAGAGCCCAGTCTCTAATCTAAAGAATGAAGAGCTAAGTGAGCTAAATATACCTACTCCATGTTCAGTCTCAGCCCAAAGCCCAACATTTTTTTTTAATTACTCTATTTTCTTATAGTTCTCTCTGCCCTCTAAAAAAAGTAATGATCCTCTAACATCAACTTTTTACTTGGCTTATGATTGTATCTTTTCCCAATTCCTGAGGAGGAGGCTCTCTTTTGATTGTAGCATCTTCAGTCACTTAACTGGAACTAGTTTTAATATTCAAAAAATGTATTCCAAAATCTTAAACGTTTGTTCAAAGCTGTGTATAGTAAAATGGCAGGATGAAATTCAAAATTGTATAGCCTGAAAATTGTAAGACGTCTCACTTCTGAAAAATGGGCCTGTTCTGAGGC
Source organism: Meles meles (assembly GCF_922984935.1). Lineage (NCBI taxonomy): Eukaryota > Metazoa > Chordata > Mammalia > Carnivora > Mustelidae > Meles > Meles meles. The sequence continues at coordinate 87,313,401 of NC_060067.1, read as the reverse complement.
TCTTGACAGAACAGGCTGAGTGGGGAATAGAGATAAGTAAAACCCACTGAGTTTAATAGAAATTAGTGGCAACTGTGGACAACTCTAGAGCAAATGTTCCATCTGAAAGTGGGCAAGCTCCACTTAGTGCCCGCAGATTTTTGCCATGTGGGCATACGAGCCAATTTTGTCAGATACTTTGAGAGCTAGGTAAAGTCTCTCTGTCTCTCTTTTTTTCAAATGTGGGCAACTAGCAAGTATTTGGAAACTCCTCGGCTTGCCAAACAAAACCCAAGGGTAGGATTCCACCACCAGTTGCAGCCTCTGCCTGCTCAGTCCAAGTTGGTTTATTGACTCTGCCCTGGGCAACTCCTTAGTCTTGTTTCCTTAGCCTCTCTCATGATGTTTACTTAACCTTAAGTGCTTCTCTTTTCTCTGTACCTATTCAAATACACCATTCTTCAAGTTCTAGGTCAGTTTTGACCCCCTCTTTCCTGTGGCTCCTGCTTCATGATCACTCTCTGCTGGGATAATGTGTATTTATTAACTGATGATCTAATTTGTGACTTTATCATATACTACTTTTCATTTTCTCATTAGTCCTGCCAAGATTTTTTATTAGAGAGGACACTTTTGTAGAAAAGATCTTAAAAGATTTGCAGCCCAGTCTCTCCATATGTAAAGACTTGGAAATGGTAAGTAAATCCCCAGCATCATATTGTTAGTTGTTTAAAGACTCCAGAGGCTTTTTAAGTTTGCCTTGAGGATAGTAGATATTGGATACACATATTTGATTGATTAAAATATGTCTGTCATTGTGACAAATACCTCCTTAGACTTTTGTTATAATTTCTTAACACTTAAACACAAAATTCTGGATTCAGCAATGAAATCATGTTTTATAGAGCGTGATCTATAAATTGTAATCTTCTTCTAAAAAATGGTTTGTTCTTATTTTTCAAAAAAAGAAACACCCAAAACAATGGTCTGTGTTTGCATTCCATGTTAAGATGAGGGAAATGAGTGCAAATTGCTTTGTTTATAAGACGCAACTGTGGCTCTTTTTTGCTTTAGAGGCAGTTTCCATTGGAGGAATCATTTTTCCTTCAGAGTTTTGAAGTTGCTTATCCATTCGAATACTGCTACTTAATTTTTTCCCGAGGTGACTAAATTCACATTTAACTAAGGTAAGATTTTAAAATATTTGTTCCAATCTGGAGAATTTAAGGGAACAGTGTCATCCTAACCAAATACCATCCCTACTAAAACTTGCATTACAATTATCACAAAAATATTGGTCATAATGCTTGGGCAGAAAAAAATGGGCCTAAAAAAATGATTAGGGGCGCCTGGGTGGCTCAGTGGGTTAAGCCTCTGCCTCCGGCTCAGGTCATGATCTCAGGGTCCTGGGATTGAGCCCCACATCGTGCTCTGTGCTCAGCAGGGAGCCTGCTTCCCCCTCTCTCTCTGCTTGCCTCTCTATCTGCTTGTGATCTCTCTATATATATCAAATAAATAAAATCTTAAAAAAAAAAAAAGAAATGATTAGACAAAAGACAGTCACAGCATTATAGGATTCTCCATCCTGTAAAGTCTGTATCTGATTTTTTAAATTTCAGGTAGATACCCCGCAGTTCACTGCCCATTATGTCCTTTTTTTCTAGACCCTCTATAATTAATGAACATATTCACATTTATCTCCAATCCCTTCTCACATTTCTCCTCCTGTATAGGCAACCAGCACTAAAGGACAACTATGAATACCTTTGTCACCTCTCCCATTAAAAGATGAGGTCCTCTCTCCTTACCTTGCATCTGATTTGGCCAATAACTAATTACGTGATTCTAGTTATGACAGAAGTGGTGCTGTGCAAATTCCAGGACTCATCTTAGGAGCATTGGCAGTTTCTGTACTGATCTTATGATTTGACTACCTTGCTGAAGAAACCACATAGACAGTCCCTCGGGGTACCACGAGTGGGAGAGCATTCCATCTGAGTCAAGCCTTCTACCATCTCTACCAAAATTTTAGAAATGTGAACAGAGAAGTCTTGCACACTATTGACCCCATCAGCCACCAGTATAAAATATCAGATACCTTCTGTGGACACCACATGAACACACTGGTAACCTACTCCAGCCATGCCTGAATTCCTGACTTACAGAGTTGTAGAGCAACGAATGACTGTTGTTTTTAGCCACTACATTTTAGCATGGTTTGTTACTTGACAAAAGATAACTGGCACAGCACCATTCTATAGTATTTAATGTTTATCTTTGTTCCTTTATTTTTAATTACCTGTTCATACGTGATGCCACCTTTTTTTTTAAGTATCTTTTTAAGATTTTTATTTATTTATCTAACAGAAAGAGAGTACAAGTGAGGGAAGCAGCAGGCAGAGGGAGAAACAGGCTTCCCGCTGAACAGAGAGCCGGATCAGGACTGGATCCCAGGACCCTGAGATCATGATCTGAGCCAAAGGCAGATGCTTAACAGACTAAGCCACCCAGGTGCCCCTTGGCGCCACTTTTACTATTAGGTTTGCTGATCTCTTGTTTTTCAGCAACTGGTTGTGTATCTATAGATTATTAATCCCTTGTTTTAGACATTACAAATAACTTTGTTTATTCCTTCATTGGTCTGTTCATTTTCTTCATGGTGGTATATTGAACAGATATTTTTATTGTAGTCTAATTAATTAGTTAATTTCCTTCCGGATGTACTTTTGAAGTTTAAGAATTCTTTCACTGCTGCTAAGTCACAAAGATATTTATCTGCACTCCTTCTATAACTTTATAGTTTTACTTATTTCACTTCAGTATTTATCCTGCTTTGGATGAAATCTTATATGTGATGTTGGACCGAAATCTCGTTTTTTGGTTTTTTTTTTCCCCTCCATATAGGGAAAGCTTCTCCTTACTCCACCCACCCCTCACAAAAAAATCTACTAACCAATGTGCCCTTCCTTCAATGTGTGATGTTTCTTTTATCTTATAGTAAGTTATATACAACAATATACCTCTAAAGTCTGTTCTCCCTCATTAACATATTTTTTCTGTTCTTTATTCTTTTTTTTTTAAAGGTTGATTTAGCTATTGCCAGAATGGTATTTATTTATTTTTTTTAAGATTTTATTTATTATTTGACAGACGAGGTCATAAGTAGGCAGAGAGGCAGGCAGAGAGAGAGGACACACATGTCATATACACTGTCACTCCTGTCCATATTTCAGTGGCCAAAGCATGTGATTTAGCTCAATATCAGTTGAGTGGGAAAGTATATTCTCCCATGAAGGTAATTCAGTGGGAATGAAAAACTGAAGATTAAGTGAATCAAACACAATTAACCAAAATTAGCCTTCTAAATAGGCGGAATGAGTTGAGATCATCTTGATGTTTATTTAATAAAAAGATCATTTGAAGCTAGGGAAATTTCAACATTATACATATATAATTATAAGCATTAAGTCTAATTAATTCTTAGATTTATTCCAGAAGCATTTTCATTTTTAAAAAGTGTATTTATTTTAAGTAACCTCCTCAATAGGTATTGTGGGTAAACTCAGGACCCCGAGATCAAAAGTCACATGAACCAGCTAGGTGTTCCAAAAAGTATTTTTGTTTTTATTTATTTATTTATTTTTAAAGATTTTATTTTTATTTACTTGGCAGACGGAGATCACAAGTAGGCAGAGAGGCAGGCAGAGAGAGAGGAGGAAGCAAGCTTCCCTCTGAGCAGAGAGCCTGATGTGGGGCTCAATCCCAGGACCCTGAGATCATGACCCTAGCTGAAGGCAGAGGTTCAAAGTACTGAGCCACCCAGGTATCCCAGTAGTTTTGTTTTTATACATGTTATTGAACATTAAGAGAAGATAATTTTATGAACTAATTGTTAATTGTGATCTACTTTCACATAAGAGCTTGAAATGGTTATTATAATATTTGCTGCATGTTTTAGGATATTTCCCACTTTATGTTGTAGTCAATATATATATATATATATATATATATATATATATATATATAAATGTATGTATTGTCTTTCCTTTGGGGGGAGCAGTGAGAAAATATCTATCACCTAACCAAAAATCCATGGAAACAAGTGTTTCTCAATTTGATGTTAGGCAGCTTAATAGAATTATATATTCTCGTTTGTTTCAGCAAGTCTGTTATCACTAGTGATAAAGTAAGTACTTTGCTATATTTTAAATTAAATGAAATTTTCTAGATAAATCAGAAGCCAAGCTAAAACAAAAAATAGCAAATATTCTTAAATTTGGTGTAATCAAATATCTTTTACCAGTAAGTCTACAATGGTAGAAAATATCCTCTGACTTCATTGTTGCATATTTAATATACTATTGTTCTTAAGTACTGTTGCATAAGAAATTCAGTATGAATTATTTTATTTGAGAAACTGATTTAACTGTATTCCCTGGAAAAGTCTTCTACTGCTCTTATACTGAACTTTAAGTTTCTTATTTTATTGGGCTCTATATTTGTGTTTAGAGTCTTTGGCTGAGAAGTATTCTATTTTATTTATTTATTTTATTTGCCTTATGTATTTCTAGAAATAGACATACTTGTATTTGTGGGTTTTAGAAATAATCTCTAGATCCAAATGAAGATATATTTATTTATATCCTCTATATACTATACATTACTATATTTCAGCATATTTTTATAGAGAATTTAGAGGTCTTTTATCAATTCTATGTATATATACATATATCACATCCATTTTTTAAGCAATAATTTGGGAAGCATTAGAGACAGTAACCTGAATCCATGTGTTTTCAGTCAAGGGAGGGTAAGGAAAAGCACAAATTCTGGAAATTAGATTAATTTAGTACTAGTAAGTCTAGTCTGCCACATTTAAAATGCCCCAGAATCTGGCATGACATTGAGCATTTGAATGTCCGAAGCCCTGTCTACTGAGGCAAATGTACAGTATTACTAAACCTGCAGCCTCTAATCAGGTGCATGAAAGGAAGAATCTGGGGACATTAGGTCTAAGTTTTAAGGTCTTATATCCTCCTGGAGTTTATAGTCTCCAACAGTATGTTATGAAAACAATCCCTTTTCATTGTCACATCTTTCGAAAGTGCTCAAGATTGATATGGTTAAATCAATATTGCAATTTTTTTTTAGTTGAGTAAAGAAATAAATACTAATATAACCCTTTGATAGCTTTGCCTTCCAGAGAATAAAATGTTATCTTGTTCAATATCTTTGATAACTTTCATTTTTCCAAAGGATAATATTTGATGACAATGAGTGTCAATAATGCTAGAGACCAAAAATCTGTTCATCTATCTAATGGGCATGAGTGTTTTAATCTGAGAAAACAATGTATTTTAGACCGTCTCCAATTTAGGTCTTTACTATAGTACTCCTTTGTGTTTCTATAAGATTTAATACCAAACTGAGGGGCGTTTTGTTGACTTAGTCGGTTAAGCAGGTTAAGCATCTGCCTTCGGCTCAGGCCCTGGGATAGAGCCCTGTGTTGGGCTTCCCTGTTCAGCATTGTCTTTAAAGTGCTAAGATACCAAAAAATCTTTTTGGTACAGAAAATCTTTTCACTTTTTTCCATGGCTATGTATCAATTTTAATTCACAGATACCTTTAGAATATAGCTCTGTTTTTACATTTCATCAGCAACATTCCAATACAGTGTTAAATTATACTATTTCTGCTCTATTATTATTGACAGGATTAGAAAAAATAATAGATGTGCTGTATATGATAGTTATTTCAATAAGCCAATTTGTAAAATTACAGATTGTTTGCAAAAATTTATCTTTGAATTTGCAAAATAGTGTTGTTTATTGTTGCTTAATCTTATATGCTTTACGAATAGCTGTGATTTCTTTGCCTTCGCTTAGAAGCAGTCCAGACTGAAACTTGCTTTATTTCAACACGTCAAAATGAATTCCACCAAATGAAATATAAATTGAATTGCTTTCAGGAATAAAATCACTTAGCTGCCGTGAATCACAATTTGAGATTTTTAAAGAGCAAAACATTCTGGGGTGGATGTGTGTGTGTGTGTGTGTGTGTGTGTTCCTGCTTATGTACCAGCAGGTTATTGACTGAACTCTGGAATTCACTTGGAATTCCACTTTTACTGAAATGGAAGACTACTGTTCTTTGCTATGACTGATTTTGACAGTCAGAGATATTAGTGTCTGATGATATTTTAATCATTCTCTCACCTCATTTCCTAAGCTTTAGTATAACAAATAATATATTATTGTATTGTGTTAAGTTATTTTCAAGTATCTAATGTATTTGAAATGTTTTAGGATGCAGATAACTTCAGCATGACCATTTCCACCTTTTCAGGTATTTAAATAATGCTGATAGTTCTTATTTTTTGGGTGTCAACTCCATTTAAACACATACTATCCCTGAATTTGTGAAAAACAAATTGTACTAACAATGAAACATTGGTATGCTCCATTTAAAGTAGCTATTCAAGGAATGAAGTTCTTAAATATTTATCGTTGTAGCGGTTGAAGGCTCCTTTCCATTATGTGAGCCTCAAAGTTATTCTTTCTAATTATTTTCCTATCTTATTTCTTGGAAGAAGATAGAAAAAATATTTAAAAGAGGCTGTGCAACTGGGAAATTGAGCTACTGGCTGCCTTGGGTGAGTTCCCCTAACCACCAAGTGTCTTTGAAACCATTTTAAACAGAATTAGCAAAATTCTTAGATTACATTTCAAATAGATTCCTCCTCATTATTGCTTAAGTAGTTTTTCCTGCTTTTTTCTACTTTACTACTTTTTAGGTAATTAATGCACATAGTATGTAACTGGCCCAAACTTTAAAGCCCTATTGTAAAACATTTTTTAATCTTTTGTACAAAATATTTATTAAACATGGAAATTTTGTATATAGGTATTTATTCTGTTGTCCATATTTGCTTTTTTTTGTTTGTTTGTTTGTTTTTAACACATATACCTGTCGTCTCAAAGTGAGTAATGATGTGAAATGTGTGTAAGGTCATGTCACCAATTTCCAGGACACTTATTTTAAATTATTCCTGCATCAAACAGGGTATAACAAAATCAAAAATTTTGATGATACTTACCATGTACTAATGCTGCTATAAAGTCAATATTGTCTTTTTTGCATTTTCTTATGATAACTGGGAATCCAACAACTAAGTGAGTATGAGTATGGCCAAATCACAATTTATCTCTCAGAATTATTGCACATAGACATACTATAAACAAATACTGGGATCTAGTATCAGCTTGATTGGGCCTGAGACAAGCCCCTAAACACTTAGTTGTGTGTTTATTGACCTGTAAACCCCTCTTGAGTACACAACATTTATTTGGCTCTGCTTCTTTTTGTATCTGTATTATATTTCTTTGCTTATTTTATTTTATTGTTATGCTGTTAAAACTTTACTAAAGTTAAAACTTTACTTTCCACTTATTCATGTTATCAATTTTTCTTGAATGATTGTAAAGACAACAAAAAAGAATAAGAGTTTGTTGACTGAATTTTGCAATTTGCTTGAAATTCCACATTTGCTGAAGTAGAAGTTGGTTTACTCTCTACCATGATTTTGAGGAATTTCTCCATTTCATGTAAGTTCTCAAATTTATCACGTATATAGCTATATTATTCCCTTATTATCTTTTAAATCTCTATATGATATGTAGTGATATTCTCTTTTTCTTTTCTGATATTTGTATTTTTGTGTTTCCTCTCTTTTTACCTCATTGAGTCTGGATTTATCAATTTTATCGCTAACTTCAAAGAATCAGCTTTAATGTCATCTGATTTTCTGTATTGTTTTTCTCAATTTCATTAATTTCTATTATTATTTTCATTGTTTCTTTCCTTCTGCTTTTTTTGGTTTCAATTTGCTCTTCTAGTTCCTCCATTTGGAAATGTTGGTTGTTGATTTTACATCTTTCTACTTATCTCTTTTAGTGCTATAAATTTTTCTGTAAGCATTGTTTCACTGCAAACCACAAATTTTAATTCTACTTTAATTTTTATTCAATTAAAATATTTTATTTCCTTAGTGATTTCTGTTTTGACAAATGGGCTGTTCAGAAGTATAAAACTTAATTTCCAAATGTTTTGATATTTCCCAGATATCTTTCTATTGTTGATTTCTGGTTGAATGTCGTTACAGTACAAGAAAATACTCTGTATGGTATCTACTTTCTAAAGAGTCTTGATAACCCACAATATATCTTTATTTTCAGCTGGTAAATGTTCTTGAGACTACTGTGCATTTTATCATTGTTGAGGGAGGTTTACAGATGCCAGTAACATCAGTTTGGTCAATCGTGTTGTTCGGGTCCTGTGCTGTTACCCATTTCTGATTTCTCTTTCCATCAATTCCTAAAAGAAGATTTTTGAAGTCTATATTATAATTGCATATTTGTCTCGTCCTATATTCAGTTACATAATTTTTTTTATTTCATGAATTTCGAGGCTCTGTTGTTAGATTCACACACATTTAGGGTTGTTAGATCTTCTTTGAAAATTGAAGTCTTTATCATTTTCTAGTTTTCCTCTTTTAGATGAAGCGATATATCAATATCGTCTTGCCACTTTATTCTGCTTAGTGCTTGCATGGTATGCTTTTTTTCACCCTTTTAACTTATGTCTTTACATTTAACATTATTCTTTGTAGACAACATATTTTACTTTTTCATTAAACCTGATGTCAGTGTTTTAATTGGTATGTATAAATTGTTTATAATTAATGTTATTATTAATGTAGTTGAAGTAAAACTTACAATCATGCTAGCTATTTTCTATTTGTTCCATCTCTGTTTCTTTTATCTTCTTTGTTTATGTCATCTTTTATTTATTTTAGTAGTTTTTAGGATCTCATTTAATCTCCACTAATTGTTATTTATATTTTTTTACTTAAACATTTTTTTTAAGATTTCACTTATCTGCCATAGAGAGAGAAAGAGAGAGCACACAAGCAGGGGGAGCAGCAGGCAGAGGGAAAAGCAGGCTCCCCGCTGAGCAGGGAACCTGATCCCAGGACCCTGGAATCATGACCTGAGCCATCCAGGCGCCCCCTATTTATCTTTAAAGAGTATTTTTAGTAGTTGCTTTCAGACTTACAATGTTTATCTTTAATTAGAGTATACATTCAAACCATGTTATATAGTTTCCTATGTAGAAGAAACTTAACAAAAGTTTGCAGATGGTGTCTAGCTTAGAATGCTCTGACTTAACATTTTTTTACTTTATGGTGGTGCCAAAGTGATCCTCATTCAGTAGAAACCATACCTCAGATTTTGATTTTGATCTTTTCCCACCTGGTTACAAAGTGTAGGAGACTCTCTTCTTATGCTGAATGGTGGAAGAAAGCCATAGTTCCCTGTCACAAGACTGAACACCTGATACTCTTACTGTCATTCTGTACTGTGCAGTATTCAATGAATTATGAGAGATATTTAACATTTTACTGTAAAGTAGCCCTTATATGTTAGATGATTTTCCCCAACTGTAAGCTAACGTAAGGGATGTTTAAGGGAGACGTTAAACGGAATTTAAGAGAGTTTAAGAGAAATTATACTGGGATGTTCAGTGGGTTAGTGTATTTAATGCATTTTCAACTTATGATACTTCTACGTAATGAAGGGTTTATTGGATTATAACCCCACTGTAAGTTGAGGAAAACTTCTACCCCCAATTTCTCCCTCTCTATTACCATATAGTTTGGTTGGACATGTGCTATCAACTCTGGGTTGTACTGATGATACTTTCATTCAGTTTTTGTTTATCTGAGAGCAGCTTTATTTTTTCTTTGATTCTGAGGTATGTTTTTATTGTGCATATAATTTCGCATTGAAAGTTCTTTCTCTGTCAGCACTTGAAAGATATCACTTTATTGTTTTCTGGCTTCAGGAGTTCTGATTTGAAATCTACTGTACTGTGATATGGATGTGTCTTTTCTCTCTATTTTTAAAATTTGTTTCTTTCTCTTTGGTTTGGAGAAAATACACCTAGACTTCATTTTGTTAGCTTTTTGTTTGTTTTAATATTTGTTCTATTTGTATCCTTTAAGATCCTGGGAGCTGTCGTATAATATCTGTTAACTTTTGGAAAATTCATAGCCATTATTTTTCAAATATTTCTTCTATCTTTTTCTTCTCTGGGATTCCAACATTCTTTCCAGCATGAATGTTAGGTCACTTAGTATTATCTCACAGTTCTTGAATCCGCTCTTCTTTGGTAAAATTTTATTTTCTTTTTTCCTCTTTGGTGTCTCCCTTTGAGTAATTTATTGATCTGTTTTCAAGTTTATTGATTTAAGTCCCCAGCTGTGCCAATCTATTAATGAGACATCAAAGGCATTCCTCATCTTTAATTCTGTTTTTTGTTTGTTTGTTTGTTTTCTTTTGTTTTTATTCTAGCATTTTCTTTTGATCCTTTCTTACAGTTTCCATCTCTCTGCTGACATTTTCCACTGGTAATCCATATTGTCCACCTTTTCTACCAGAGGCCTTACCATGTTAATAGTAGTTATTTTAAACTACATGTCTGATGATTCCAGGATTTATCTATTTGTGGCATAACTGAATCTGGTCCTGATGATTGCTTTGTTTGTTTATCACTTACTTCTTTGCCCATCTTGTAATTTTTTAATGTAACCTGGCATTTCATGCATGACAGTAGAGATGGAGATAAAAGGCTTTATGCCTAAATATGGGTACCCCTTTTCTTCTGTGAACATTTATGGGAGTATTTAGGAAATCTAATTAGTGGTCAAACTGGGCTTGGGTTTTTGGTTTGTTTGTTTCTGTGGTTTCCTCGGTGCACCACACACTTCAGATACCTCTAGCACTACCTCTCTTGCTGTGGGGCTGTTGTCCTGAGATGTTTTCTGACTGTCTCTTCAACTCGCTGATTTCAGGCTTTTCTCGGCTCTGTACCTCAGAGAATTCCTCTCCACGCTCTTGCCCCCTTTCCACTGTTACTTGGAACTTGTATTGTTGGTGATGGAGAGTTTGCATGTGTGGTGGTAGATAAGCTGTTTTCTGTTCTGATTAACTTGAGCCTTAGACACTATATACTCTTGAGGGTTGGCCTTCTCAGTGATTTTGCCCTGTCTCGGGCTGCAAGGCTTGGCCCAACATATATTCCTGCCTTTCCCCCAGGGACTGAGAGTATTTTACTCCTTCCTTCCCATAACTGGGATTGTTTCTCACAGGATCCTAAGGGACTGTCTTTTTGACTTTCTTCCAGTGGCTTAAGGCCTTTGTTCCATAGCAGAAATAGACAAAGATGTAGGCACTGTGCTTTCCTACAGTGGCTGTTCGCTTCTCTTCTTTAGCCTGTGCCCCAAGGATGCTTTTTTAAGATGGTCACCCTACCTCTAGCTGTTCTGCGTATCTAGTAGATCCATGGCTGTGAGTAGGTACAAATTCCCTATTAGGTTACAGGCTGGCATTGCATCAGATCAGTCATTTTTCTGTTGTACTAGAATAAGCAGTTACTAATCTAGAAAAGAGTCTACATGGGAAGGAAATTTAACATACTCAACAATACTGATTTCACAGCTAGAAAAGGCACTATTTTCACTGTGATCTGGGTGAATAATGAACGCCACTGTTATGCATTATACAACTTTGCAGTTGCAAATGTTTTGGCAGTAATAATACTAATAATATGAGTATCAATACAGAGAGTGCTAAAGAAAAATTAGATAAACATACAGGGGAGTTCAGTGTATTATCCTTGTAACTTTTCTGTAAATTTGAAATTATTTTAAAATAAAATGTTTCTTAGGACACCTGGGTGGCATAGTCAGTTAAGCATCCAACCTTTGGTTTCAGCTCAGGTCATGATCTCCAAGTCCTGGGATGGAGCCCTGAGTTGGGCTCCACAATGAATGTAGAATCTGTTTGGCATTCTCTTTCCTCTCTCTGTTTACCCCTCTGCCCCCAACTCTCTTTCCCTCTCTATCAAATAAATTAAAAAAAAAATAAATAAAATGTTTCTTAGCATCAAATGATGCTGCTAAAGAAACAGTGTAAAGACAAGCCGCATATAACCAACAGAAATAACAGCAGCCTAGATCAAAAACTCTGATTATTTGATAACTAAAAAGTTAAAAAAAAAGAAAAATGGGAAAATACAAGGAAAAGTGTTCAACAAAAGATGAAATATGAATGAAAACAAACTTAAAAATGTGTCCGACCTCAGTATGAGAATAAAGAAATATAAAACATGGTGATGATTCTTTACCCACCAAATTGGCAAAAGTTTGTAACTGACAATAAATAGTGTTGCAATGTAAATGATGAATCATTAAATTTTACACCTGAAACTAATATTGTACTGTATGCAAACTAGCTGGAATTTAAATAAAACCTTAGAAGAAAATCGTGTTGCAGAGAATGTGGAGCAACAAGAATTCTTATACAATTTTTTTTGCAGATGTGTAATTTTGTTTGCAGATGTGTAAGTATATAGTGTGAAACAATTTTTATTTGTCACCCTTATGATATCTCTATATCAAAGTCTAAGAGTCATTTCCTGGAAGACTAGAAATATAAAGGATTGTACAGATATACCTCCTACACTTGAACAACATGGATGTGAATTCCCACATACTAAATAATGTTACATATTTTGTGCGTGAGATTTCTTAACATGCCAAAGGAAATTTGCAATCAGATTTCACATGGTGTTTTTCTCAGATTTGCACATGGAAAACTAATTAAATTCTTCATTGCTTTATAAATTTCTGCTTCAAATAACTTTTTATTTATTATTAATTAATTTATTAAATATTTTATTTATTTATTTGACAGAGAGAAACATAGTAAGAGAGGGAATGCAACCATAGGGAGTAGGAGAAGGAGAATCAGTTTCCCCACCCACCAGGGAGCCCAGTGTGGGGCTTGATCTCAGGACCCTGGGATCATGACCTAAGCCAAAGGCAGATGCTTAATGACTGAGCCACAAAGGCATCCCTTCAACTAACTTTTTAATAAAACAAAGTATTACTATATTAGTGAACTAATTTTAAATATCAAATGGCAAGGGGCGCCTGGGTGGCTTAGTGGGTTAAAGCCTCTGCCTTCGGCTCAGGTCATGATCCCAGGGTCTGGGATCGAGCCCCACATTGGGTTCTCTGCTCCACAGGGAGCCTGCTTCCTCCTCTCTCTGCCTGCCTCTCTGCCTAGTTGTGATTTCTCTCTGTCAAATAAATAAAACATTAAAAAAAAATATCAAATGGCAAATAACAAGAAGAAATCTCTTTAAATTTTAGTCGATAGTTAACAAAGAAACTTTGTACTAGCTGAATTATAAAATGCTTATTTTTGGTACCAAACGTAAATACTTTTTTTTTTTTTAAGATTTTATTTATTTGGGAGAGAGAGAAAACAAGAGCAAGAGGTAGGGGCAGGGGGAGAGGGAGAACCAGACTAGCTGAGCAGGGAACCCTATATGGGGCTTGATCCCAGGACCCTGGGATCATGACCTGAGTCAAAGGCAGACACTTAACCCACTAAGCCACCGAGGCATCCCCCCCAAAAGAAGTAAACTACTTGAAGAAAATAAATTGAATACATTTCTATACTGATATTTTATAATTTATTTCATTGGAATCCAAATACAATCTAAAATAAATCTTAGAAAAAAATGAAAATTAAAAAAAAAAAGAAAAAAGAAAAAAAAAAAAACTTTAGAGCATTCATGAAAATGCATGATGGCCAGATTTCTACAGATCAGATCATTATTACTTACTTGAAATTAATAACCATCAAATGGAAACTTTTCCATCAAATGGAAACAATTATAATTATTTCACTTACAGAAAACTTTGAAAATTTATTATGTTTATACATTTAATAGTGCCTCAAGATAAGATTTTTTTTTTTTAATCCTACACACAACGCTTAGGGAAAATAACTGAAACTATTTCTAATTATTTTTTAATACCACAGTGTTGGATTGTGCATTCCTTTGCCTGTTGGGGCAACACAGAATTGGTGTTTTGTTTTGGTTTATAAAAGGACTCTCAGATAGTTAGATGAATATAGAAGAAATCCTGTGTGAGATATGACTCTGTTATTTTCCCAACACTACCAATAAATTTGGATTCAATGTAACAAAAAGGAAAAAGATAGAAAAAGCTTTTTCTTAGATTTGAGATGGACTCCCCCCTTGGTATAAATGTTGGACTTTTATAATGTATGGGAAAAATTCCCTGCTCGACTTCTGTGGTTATGCCACCTGCTTCTGCTAGTAGATGGCTAAATATGTATTTCATTTTGTTCTTATTTGTCCTGTTTCTCTGAGAGTGGCTAGGTTTTTCTGTTCCCTTGTTAAGTATCTAGTGGAGTTTGAGTTCTCCAGAAACAAATTCTGAGATGGAGGAGTTCACACAGGAGAGTTATTAAGGAGTGCTCCCAGAACCAGACACATATAGATAGGAAGAGGAGAAAGCAGACCTGGGCAAAGGAAAAAGTGATCTATGCTGCAGTTTCAACAAAAGCCTCGACAGATCTGGAGAGGGAGGTCTAAAGCTTGAAAGGTCCTTCAGAGTTTCCATGAGTTGGGTCAATGGAGATTTGGGATTTATACCCTTGTGCTGATTTGTCTTTGAATGTGAGCTCCTGGGAAAGAGGCTGTGTGCTTGGGTGAAGCAGCTCTCCAGAAGAAGGCTGAGATTTGAGAGATCTCTGCATGAAGCATCCTGAGAATATGAAAGAAATATGAAAGAATATGAAAGATGAAGTTCTTCGTTCTAAAAGGGAGAACTAGGTAACAGTCATAGCACCCTCAACAGTCCACCCCTTGCACCACTCAAAATCACATCTTTGTATGTAATTTACCAAAGGGTTTTTTTCAGCTTTCTTGGGGCTTTTAATCTTGAGAAGTTAGTGAGAAGAACTATAGCTCTTAACACTGCTGTTGGTCACTGGGCCACAACTAATAGTGTTTCCCTGCTATACTGTCTTTTTCAGATTTCTTTGATCTTAAGCTAGTTTCTCACACACATGAACACACTCAAGAATAAGTAAATATCTTTATGTTCTTCTTACTTTTAGTCTCTTTCTGTTCTTTGTTCATTTACATACATAATTTTGAGCTGGATTTCTAGAAATATACTCATTTGTCAGCTGAATTTTTTCAGATGAATATTATTAAGCAACCAGTACTTTCCCTTTGTATTATACATTTCCTTGCAATAAATGAGACAGAATAAGGTTAAAAATATAATACTACAAAATGTACCCACAAGTAGAGTAAGGCCTCAAGTCTATATCTGTATTCCTCATTCTTCCATGTAGAAACCCATTAATAAATTTCCATTTAAGTGACATTCAATTGAGAATGAAAATGACACATTCTGCATTATTCTAGTGTCACTAAACAACCCAAACATTTCTGTAATATACTCATACTTCATTTTTGTGTGGTAAGCCTTTTTTTTTTTTTTAAAGATTTTATTTATTTATTTGAAAGACAGAGATCACAGGTAGGCAGAGAGGCAGCCAGAGAGAGAGAGGAGGGGAAGCAGGCTCCCTGCTGAGCAGAGAGCCCGATGCAGGGCTCCATCCCAGGACCCCAGGACCATGACCTGGATCGAAGGCAGAGGCTTTAACCCACTGAGCCACCCAGGTGCCCCTCCCTGGTTCATTTTAATAGGTAAAGAGGAAGAATGTTAAAATATTTCCATTACCTTACCAATATAATCACCTTGCATTTGCAATGGCTTCAAGCTAAAAGCAATATAATTATGACCAAGTATAAATACATGTGGCCAAAGTGCTTGAGATACCCATTATCTCCTTTTTTTTTTTTTCTGTTTTTAAAATGTAGATCTAACTGACTTTCAAGTAATACAGGAATGATGCATTATCCTGAACACTAATAATTTTGTTTCATGAACTAACTTATGGTCAGGCTAAACTCCTTACCATCTCTGAGTCCTCCAAGCCCTTTAATTTGCTGTTTCTGAATGGTTGTTCTTAGCAGAAAAAGACTGCCACCCTGATGAATCATCTGCACCCATACCTGTCTGTAGGACAACATTCAGACATAGTTCCATCCAGGCCTGGGTCATTTTCTCAATATCTGCTTCAGTTTTTTCTTTGCGTGTTAGCTCCATCTTTGAGTTGGTTTCCATGGCTGTTGGAAGATGAGATACTAGCAGCCACTGAAAGCAATGTGGTTCACATCAATGAAGAGTAGCAACATTTCTTCCTGTAAGTATCAATGTCCTGAAATTCACACTGATTGGACTGTCCCTGAGTCATTCCTTATGATCAAGCAATTGTAATGTACTGATTTGCTAGCCGTGAATTATCCGAACCTTTGTGGCAAGTTAGGTAGGAATACCCTGTCTTAGATAAACACCTTGATACTGAGTATTGAGCTTGTGTCACCAAAAGAAATGCTGCAACATTGTGGGATAGGGATAGAGTAGATGTTGATGTGAAAACTTGTGATGGCTACTACCACAGATGAGTTCCCTGGATGCAAATCTTTTTTTTTTTTTTTAAAGATTTTATTTACTTATTTGACAGACAAGTAGGCAGAGAGGCAGGCAGAGACAAAGAGAGGAGGAAGCAGGCTCCCCGCTGAGCAGAGAGCCTGATGCGGGGCTCGATTCCAGGACCCTGGGATTGTGACCTGAGCCAAAGGCAGAGGCTTTAACCCACTAAGCCACCCAGGTGCCCCGCTGGATGCAAATCTTGAGAGCAGATTTGGTATTCAGGATGTATATTAAGGTGTATCCTTAGATCAACACCTGTGGAGGAAGGAGAAGGAGATCAGTAATGGGCAGAGCAGCAGAGCCAAGGACAGGTTTCACCAACCCTCTTAAATGTTCTCTAGCTAGAATGGTTCTTTAGAGTTGTTCTCAGTTGGGTTGAAATGGCCAGGGGTTTGCTCTTCCATACAGATCATTGAACATGGCCACTCGGGAAAGAGGCATGACTCTGGTGCTTCTCTGGAGGTGAGGCAACTCCTAAAGGGCTTGAAAGACAAAGGCACTTGATGACAGGATTCCTAGCAGCTGAGCCAGAACTTCTTCACATCCTGGATCTGCCACATTCACCATAGGCCCTACAAAGTAATATGTGAAACTCTATTCATGGATATCCTATATGTACTGGTTAACTCTGAAAGCGAATCATGTTCCAACTGGACAAAGGAGTCCAAGATTGATTTGATTAATTCTGTGTTCTTCCAGATAATCAGGAGTTAGATTGAAACAAAATGTAACTTTTTTTCCTTTCCTAATAATTCCATATCAATCTCAAATCCTGAAGAGGCAGACCATGCATCAAAATTTTTCAGAAATATCAACCCACCTCACATTTAGCTTTATAAATCAAACACAGGCTTTTGGATTACTAGCTAAGTTACACAGCAGCATAAAATCACACTCCCTCCTACTAATAAAATGAACAAATAGTTTTTAAATGAAGAGAGGAAGAAAAAGGGATGAAATTCCATCATAAGCAGCCATAAATAAGGAAATGTGAACAAATGAAAGTCATACACCTCAAAAAGCAAACCTAAGGAAAGACACAGAGGATTCTGATATGAAGGTGATATAGTCTGGCGATCCCTGAGCCAGCTTTCTTGCCCCCAGAATCAACCTTGAAAAAAGAAAATGACTTTACAAAATTTGTTGAACTCTCACTAAAATCTTCCCTATGGGGGGGAAAAAATGTGGACTTGGGGAGAAGTAGGCATACCTTTTGATTTTTCCCCCTCTACTATTATTCTATATAGTTTGATTTTTAAAATAAGTAAGCAAGCATGGGATGCCTAGGTCGCTCAGTCAGTTAAACATCTGCCTTTGGCTCAGGTCATGATCCTAGGGTTCTGGAAGTGAGTCCCACATCAGGCTCCTTGCTCAGTGGGGTGTCTGCTTCTCCCTCTCCCTCTGCCTGCTGCTCTCCCTGCTTGTGCTCGCTTGCTCTCTCTCTCTCTGACAAATAAAATCTTTAATTTTTTAAATGAGCATATATTATTTTTATTTAAATACGGATTATCTGTGTGAAAAATAAAAATAAGAAATAAAAAATTAGTTCATACAAAGCCAAAGTTGGTGGCATCACAATTCCGGACTTCAAGCTCTATTACAAAGCTGTCATCATCAAGAAAGCATGGTACTGGCACAAAAACAGACACATAGATCAGTGGAACAGAATAGAGAGCCCAGAAATCGACCCTCAACTCTATGGTCAACTAATCTTCGACAAAGCAGGAAAGAATGTCCAATGGAAAAAAGACAGCCTCTTCAATAAATGGTGCTGGGAAAATTGGACAGCCACATGCAGAAAAATGAAATTGGACCACTTCCTTACACCACACACGAAAATAGACTCCAAATGGATGAAGGACCTCAATGTGAGAAAGGAATCCATCAAAATCCTTGAGGAGAATGCAGGCAGCAACCTCTTCGACCTCAGCCATAGCAACATCTTCCTAGGAACAACGGCAAAGGCAAGGGAAGCAAGGGCAAAAATGAACTATTGGGATTTCATCAAGATCAAAAGCTTTTGCACAGCAAAGGAAACAGTTAACAAAACCAAAAGACAACTGACAGAATGGGAGAAGATATTTGCAAACGACATATCAGACAAAGGGCTAGTATCCAAAATCTATAAGGAACTTAGCAAACTCAACACCCAAAGAACAAACAATCCAATCAAGAAATGGGCAGAGGACATGAACAGACATTTCTGCAAAGAAGACATCCAGATGGCCAACAGACACATGAAAAAGTGCTCCACGTCACTTGGCATCAGGGAAATACAAATCAAAACCACAATGAGATATCACCTCACACCAGTCAGAATGGCTAAAATTAACAAGTCAGGAAATGACAGATGCTGGCGAGGATGTGGAGAAAGGAGAACCCTCCTCCACTGTTGGTGGGAATGCAAGCTGGTGCAACCACTCTGGAAAACAGCATGGAGGTTCCTCAAAATGTTGAAAATAGAACTACCCTATGACCCAGCAATTGCACTACTGGGTATTTACCCTAAAGATACAAACATAGTGATCCGAAGGGGCACGTGTACCCGAATGTTTATAGCAGCAATGTCTACAATAGCCAGACTATGGAAAGAACCTAGATGTCCATCAACAGATGAATGGATAAAGAAGATGTGGTATATATACACAATGGAATACTATGCAGCCATCAAAAGAAATGAAATCATGCCATTTGCGACAACGTGGATGGAACTAGAGCGTATCATGCTTAGTGAAATAAGTCAATCGGAGAAAGACAACTATCATATGATCTCCCTGATATGAGGACATGGAGAAGCAACATGGGGGGGTAGGGGGATAGGAGAAGAGTAAATGAAACAAGATGGGATTGGGAGGGAGACAAACCATAAATGACTCTTAATCTCACAAAACAAACTGGGGGTTGCTGGGGGGAGGTGGGATTGGGAGAGGGGGAGCGGGCTATGGACATTGGGGAGGGGAGGCGAACCATAAGAGACTATGGACTCTGAAAAATAACCTGAGGGTTTTGAAGGGTCAGGGGTGGGAGGTTGGGGCAACCTGAGGGTTTTGAAGGGTCAGGGGTGGGAGGTTGGGGGAACAGGTGGTGGGTAATGGGGAGGGCACGTTTTGCATGGAGCATTGGGTGTTGTGCAAAAAGAATGAATACTGTTACACTGAAAAAATAAATAAAATGAAAAAAAAATAAATAAACAAATTTCAGACACACACACACACACAAAAAAAAAATTAGTTCATGTGTCCTCTAAGCAGTACCTAACTTATGAGCATCAGGACAATGAACTGGAATCTGAGTTGAATTTGGTCAGTGTCTTTTTTGCTCAACAAATCTTCAATAAATGTACTTCCAATAAAAAAAAAAAACTTTGATTCAAAACAAGTAATGGAAATTATACTACATCAATTTTCTGTATGAATTTATTCTAAAGAGATGACAATATCTCTTATACATTATCTTAGTACTTTTTAAGCAGCATACATTAAAATAATAACTCTTCTCTTCCTAAGTCCTTTCTTTCTATAGGTTTATATTGTAGGTAGTATTAGCAACAATGAAAATCATGCATTTGTTGTGTCTACCAATAACGGATATCCCATAGGGAACTACTAGCTAGTAGGCTAGTACCCCTAGGGGCACCTCCTTGGGACCCATTATGTATTACGAACACCTAACTTTCATATCTCAAAATAATGCAACTAGAAGCCTGCTTAGTGCACATCCCATGGCTAGATGAATATCGAGGTTCAGCAGATGATTTTCTCCCTCTACTCTTTTTCTTGCCTCTCACCATGCTTTAAGTGATTGACCTTAAAAAAGAAAAGGGGTAAGAGGAGAAAGAAAAACAAAGAAACCATTTGGCTAAAAGGGAAGAAAGGAATGTATATAAATAAATCCAGTCCTTAAAGACCATTCTATGTTAATGTCATCCCACTGTCATCATTGGTTTTGTGTGGGGGTTCCAAGAGACTGGAGTTGAAACTGCAGATGTACCATGTATAAGGATTATCCAGAGAAACAGAACCAATAGGATATATTTAGACACAGATAATGTAGAAAAGGAAATTTCTTATATAGCAATTGGCTCACATACTTATGGAAAAGACAAAGTCCCACAATCTGCCACCTACAAGCTAGAGAATCAAGAAAAGTTACTGGTATAATTCAGGCTGAGTCTGAAAGCCTGAAATTCAGGTGCTTATGGTATAAGTCCTGGTCAGAGTATAAAAGCTCAAGTGCCAGGCTCTCTAAAACCCTGGGCAGGAGGAGATGGGTATTTCAGCTTAAGCAGAGAGAAAGAATTTGCCCTTCCTTGGCCTTTTTGTTCTCTTCAGGCCCTCAAAAGATTCAGTGATGCTCAGTGTGTTGGTGAGGGTGATCTTTACTCATTTGACATATTTAAAGGCTAATCTCTTTCAGAAACACCCTCACAGAGACACTCAGAAGTGGTTCACCAGTTATCTGGGCATCTCTTAACCCAGTGAGGTTGACATACAGAATTAATGATTACACGCTTTGGCAATCTTCTTGGTCTTTTTATGCCTCACTTTCTTTATCTATTCATTGGCTATAGATAAAGACTAGTATTCTTGGGATTACTAAGAGAATTAAGTAGGTCAGAATACTTTATAAATGGTGACATACTATAAAACACAAATGAAACAGGATCCCCCAGTTGTACCCAGCCTAAACTAATTTAGACTCACTTTGACAAATCAGAGAGATGATGACTACTCCACATGTTATTGTGCAGGAGCTATTTTATTTTCAGGCTAAAGAAGAAAAGAGAAGTGTGTGTGTATGTGGGGTGTGTGTGTGTGTGTGTGTTTTAAATGTAAAAATCAGCAAATGTTACTATGACATGGAGGTCAGAAACAGCACATAGTACTAAAGAGCCAAATGATGGAGATGGCCCTGGGGATTTTTAAAAAATACTTAACAGATTTTAAATGACCCAGCATCTCTTCATTTGGTGTGGGCTTGAGCCAATGTTAGTTAGATTTCATGTGGGAGGTAGGCCTAAGCTAACATTCGAAATACATTAATGAAAGCTGACTTCTCCTTTGGAAATGTATGTAGGAGCATAGATATCCATACGGTGGTCAGGCTCAGTCCATTCTGGAGACTCCTGAGCTGTCTTCATAGGTCTTCCAAGGAAAACAGTGTGAAAATCAATAAATTAAATAAGCTTTAGAGTTATCTCTAAAAGAAAGAATTGAACTGAATGTTATAGATTTACTATATAGATTTATTTCTGTGCTGTGTTCCTTGGTTGTGGTTTATACCAAATTCAAGAATCACATTCTTGAGCTGTTCCCCCACTCATGAATACATTTAAACTGAAGGAAATATAGTATAACATCTGTCATTTTTCTGTCCCTTCTTCTTTTCCAGTCCTAAGGCTATGCAGGGAACTACTACAGTTATTAACTACTCTATCAAAACTAACCATTTTCCTACAAATGTGCAGAACTAGTCTTTGATCAGACAAGCAAACTTTCCTGTGAAAGAATTATTCACTCATTCATCACTTTGAGTGGTGGTTGGGTTCAAAATACAATGGGAAAAGCAGGAGATGACATGGTTTTATCTTTGATAAATTTCCAGTCTGGTGAGAAAGAAAAGAAAAAAAGTATTATAGCATGAGTTGATACTTTTTACAAAATAGGTATAAAATACCATGAAAACACAGTGGGGGAAAAATAACGAAGTCTGTTCGGAAAAGTTGTCACCTGCCAGAAGCAAATTTCCAAACCAGTCTTGAAGGATGAGTGAGACTTTATCGCACAGAGAAAAGAGAAAGAGATGATGGGGAAAAGAAGAAAATATATAGGGTCTGGACAGAAAAACAAATGTGGATAGGACATGGAGTAGTAATTAACCCAGGATATTAGCCTATTCAAATGACAGTTGATGAGGCTTTCAAGTGAGGAAAACACTAAGGCCCAATTGACAAGTTTTCATTATTTTTACTAATAAAAGCAAATAAACAGTGTCAACTTTTTGTTGTTATTACTCTTAAATTTTTATGTTGCCTTCCTCTGGAGAACACAATGCACAGTCTCATTACATCTTCTTTCTTTTTTAAAAAATATTATATTTATTTATTTGACACACACACAGAGGGAGAGAGAGAGAGATAGCACAAGCGGGGGGAGATGAAGGCAGAGGGAGAGGGAGAAACAGGCTCCCTACTGAGCAAGGAGCCCGATTCAGGGCTCGATCCCAGTATCCTGGGATCATGACCTAAGGCAAAGGCAGATGCTTAACTGACTGAGCCACCCAGGCATCCCTCTCATTGCATTTTGTTACTGTGGTCTCAGGGACAACTTTTGGACTTAGGCAGGTCTCTCATTGAAATTTTGCCAACTCTGGCCAGCAAGCAGCAAAAGTAGACGTGATAACAGAAATCTGACATTGTAAAATTTTCTGGCTATATTCAAGAGAAATGGCATAAATCAAGTCAGGTTTTAACCTGCTTATACAAAGTGAGCCTTCAACCATTTAAAATTTCACTCATCATCACTAATTATAATCCTATATGTTTTTGAAGGCTTTATAGTTCAACGCTAGCATTTTGCTCAAGGCTGACACTTGGGCTTTCCCTTCAAAACTTCATAAGAACTAGAATCAGGTAAAACCAGTTTAGCAGATCTTGTAGAGGGTGAGTTACAATCCTTACACTATCCCATACTCCAAACACTTACCCCCAAATTGATGGGTGCTGCTGCTGGAATGTCAACATTCTCAGAAATACTGTCAACAAAAGCAAGGCTGGTCTCCAAGATATTCAAAACAAGTAACTGAATAAGGTATTATTTTGAAATATGACTTCTTTATAGCTGATTTTGGAATTATTGACCACATAGAATTTTATTTATCTGGCCTCCTTCAAAGAGAAAAACTCTCAGAGCTTTGTGCATTGATAATGTTTTAGGGTTTTTTTTGTTTGTTTGTTGTTGTTTTTTTAATGGTAGGTCATGAAAAATTTTGAGGGCAGTGGAATTGCCTGGAAAGTCATATAAAATTTATAATCATTTGTAATTCTAACAAAGAAAAAGCTTATTCATAAAAACCCACAGGTAGTCATGAAATTAAAAACTACAAGAACATAAACCATTTTGTTTCATTTTAAAGTGCCCATAAAAGTGGCCCTTCAGGGCGCCTGGGTGGCTCAGTGGGTTAAAGGTCATGATCCTAGAGTCCTGGGTCATGATCCTAGAGTCCTGGGATCGAGCCCCACATCGGGCTCTCTGCTCCACGGGGAGCCTACCTCCTCCTCTCTCTCTGCCTGCCTCTCTACCTAGTTGTGATTTCTCTCTGTCAAATAAATAAAATATTAAAAAAAAAAAGTGGCCCTTCAGAATACTGAGTAACCTTAAATATATCATCACAGAAGCAAAGAATTTTAATGTTCAGAGGGACTTTGGATATCATCTACACCAGCCTCTTCATTTGACATATGAGTGACTAAGTTTGATAAAAAATAAGTGGCTGGGCTAAATTCACCAGAAAAGCAGAAATTATGTAACAGAGTTCTTAACTAAGCATTGAATTCTGATATACATTATTTAGAGGATAGCTTTTGGAAATATTAAACTATATGTTTTCTTACCTGTCTTATCTCTTTAACTAAGGTACTCAATTCAGGTTGAAAGACATGAGGCTGCTCTGTCTTAACAGAATCAAATTCTTGGTTTTTCACTCAAAAGCCATGGTCCAGATGAAAGAAGGACTAGATTACAGAACCTTGTATATTTAGGATGAACCAGTAATCTATTCCTCATTCCCTACCCTTCCCTTATATATAAATAAGAGAAAACAAATCCTTCAAGAAGAGAGAGAAAAGTAATCACTGGAGAGAAGGACAATTAAAAAGTAGGCTTTATCAATGTACACTCCAAGAAGATGATAAATGAGCAGACAAATTTGGAGATTTTAAGACAAAGAGGATCTGATGCCTGTTCACTCGGAGGCAATAGTTTTGAAGCAGTTCCCTGGGCCAAAATGCAAAAAGGGCCACTAGGAGTATTGCAGAAAGAGAGTCACTGCTTCACTCTAGAGATGGAGCCCAATGATGAGCCCCAACAGGGTACAGAACTTTTGAGGTTACCAATTAGCCTCAAAGTTCTGTACCCTGTTGGCAACATGGAACACCTTCCCACCCAGGAAGCAACTGCGGTTGGTTTTGATAAAATAGCCTTATATTTGCATTGTGGATTTGTACTTTCTGACTACCGAGTCTTAGCCAACAATACTTCCCCAGAACCTGAAGACTATACAGTCTAAGAGCACAGGGTACTACTTCATAACAAAAGAAGTGCAGGTGTGAACTTGAACATGGGATTCACTGATTCTATTATATACTATACTATCCAGAGGTTTCTGGCCTAATAAAACAACTGCGAAAAGTGGAGAAAACACACCTAAAGCCTCAGCTTGGAGAAGGTAACCTAACAGGATTCAGTGTCATCTTCCAGGATGCTGTGCCTATCTAAATGACTTTTCTGTGTTTCTGTGTCTTCAATGGGTAGAATACTTGGCTCCCCAGTCTAAGTGGTGGAAAGAGAAAATACATTACTAGAGAATTTGTGTCTTCCATTCCTACAACTCTGAACTGTGAGGATTTAGATGTCCTGGTTCGCAACAGGAAAATGCTTTAGTCAGGAGATACAAAAGGAGTTCCATTTAACCATAAGATCAGTAACAACCTGGTCACTTTGGGTTCCTTGTGTCGTGAGACCAGGAATGAGAAAGAAGTCTTACCATCTTAGGACAATTGATCCCGATCATCATGTAGGGCTACAGCTACACGATGGGGACCATGTGAAGTAAGTTTCAACAAAGGTAATCTAATTGGGTACTATTTTGCTAACTGTGTACAACTTCATGGTAAACAGAAAAAAATGGAGCAATAATGGTGGGCTAGTCTCTACAGGGCTCAGACTTCAGGGATGGATGTCTGTTGTATCACTAAGGACCACCAAGAACAGCAGAAAAGCTGTTCTACACAATGGTATAAAAAATCAGCAAAAACTATTTTCATGTCAACACTAGCAAAGAACTAAAATCAGAGAGGAACAATAACCTTTATTCATTGATGATTCAATAGGCTTCAAATAACTTTTCTGCAATCCACTTGGGAATTTATAGACAAAAAGTGGTTTCAGTTATTTCTGAATGAATTCCCATCTGACATAGCCAAGGAAGAATCTAAAATGTCACTAAATATTGCCTCCAAAAGTTTAAGAGTATATCAAATATAAAGTTTTCTGAACATCCCACCCTTTTGGGTGGGATTAGGAAAATATCTTAGGGGATATTTTTTAAATATCCCCTAGGTGGGGGGCGCCTGGGTGGCTCAGTGGTTTAAGCCGCTGCCTTCGGCTCGGGTCATGATCTCGGGGTCCTGGGATCGAGTCCCACATCCTCGGGCTCTCCGCTCGGCAGGGAGCCTGCTTCCCTCTCACTCTCTCTGCCTGCCTCTCTGCCTACTTGTGATCTCTCTCTGTCAAATAAATAAATAAAATCTTTAAAAAAAAATAAAATAAAATAAAATAAATAAATATCCCCTAGGTGGGATATTTATACTGGGAAAATATCTGCTTATCTACAGAGAAAAAATAAAAATTAAAGTGATTTTACCACTTTAGAAATCTTTTGTTACATTTCATTTTTTAAAGGGTGTCTAACAACAGCACTTTTCAAATAAAAATAAACAATGTATTGGGCAGTAAGTACCCTGATAACATTAATTCATGAAAATTATTCAATGGAAATCATTAATTTACCTTTCCTGTCAGTTTAAAAGTCCTCTAGATAATGAAAAGAGACAAAAAGGGAGAGTACAATCTCTAACATGGAGACTTTTGTATGATTATCAAGTTAAATAGTAAGATTATATTTTAGGTTAATGAATGAGAAAGTAATATAGGACTGAAATAATTAAAAGGCAAAATATTTGCTTAATGACTTAATATATAAAGTTTCATTTTAATTATATCACTTCATTGCTTAAAATCACTTACTAGCTTTTTGCTTCCTATAGGATAAATTCTCATGTCTGTATCTTCTAGCTTCTCCCTAAGGTATTCCAAGTCTAATCTTAATTTATCTTCTTCCCCAGATTCTTCCCTTAAGCCATACTTGACTACTTGCTGGTCCCCCAAATTGCCCACTATCATCTCATTTCCATGCCTTTTCTTTTCCCGTCTCCTTTCTCGGCAAAACAGTCTTCTGCCACCTCCCAGAGAGAACACATTCTTCTTTCTCCTCCAAATCCCCCTCCCATGTTTGATGGGGTCAAAGAAACTTTATCTTACTATACATTCCAGAATTCATCAGAGAAAGATAACTGTCTTTGCACTGATAAAATTACTGAGAGAAAGAAATGAGATCCTAAAGTTAGGGAAATAAATCCAACAGCTAAGCTATTCTGATCAAGAATAAACAGAAAGAAGGAGAGAGAAAAGAGAAGGGTGTGGGAGTGGTTGTGGTGGAGGGGGTGAGAGAATATGGGAGAAACATGGATATGCAATATGGTAGATTTGCTTTGGAAATTTTAGGATCCCGAAGAGATGATATCCTATTTTGGACCGTGTTTCTGTGGTATGGTAATCTCTAAAATCTTTGGTAGGTTCTGCCACACACAAAAGGCCTTTTGGAATGTTTTCTTCATCTTTTATTTTGAAATAGAAGAAGGAATATGAAGTCCACATTTGTTTAACTGCCAGCAAGGAGATGAATGAAGAGCTTCAAGATTCAGGATGAAAAAGAAAAAAAATAAAAACTCAGGGAAAACAGGAAATAAGAGCAAAGAGTGGCTAGAGAAATACCCTTTCCTTAGGATTTCGCAGAATTCTTAGGTATGACATGGACTGGCCACAAAGCGTAAACTGAGTGTTGCTTAATCTAATTTTAGGGTCACCAAACATCTAGGGGCCCAACACCAAGGCCTTTCTCAGTATGTGGACAGTCAGTGCTGAAATAGGAAAGTCTCAACAAAAGTGAGATGAGTTGCCAACCATAATAAAGGACTGAAAGACACTAGCTGATATCCACGTGCCATAAGCACTCTATCCCGCACTCATAAGGTACCTAACACACAGTACATTGAATGGTTAGTGATAGTTCTCTTTGTAAAATATTTGATGAAATGGTAATATAACATTTTTTTAATAAGCATACACACCTGATCTGTAAGCTAAATCTGTATGTCTCCAAAAATTACCTATAAAGACTTTATCCTTAATAATTACCCAAATAATTTTTTTTGGTACATTTTTTTTTCATCTTCTTTTGCCTTTATGTCATTGATTCTCAACTGGTAGTGAATTTGTCCCCATCCCCAAAAAACATTTGACAATGGCTGGAGACATTTGTGATTGTCACAGCTCATGTGTGTGTGGATAGCTCCCGGACTCTAGTAAGTAGAGGCTAGGGATGCTGTTAAATATATTACAAGGTACAAGACACCCTCACATCCCCCCAAACCAAGGAACTATCTGATCCAAAATATTAATGATATCTAGGTTGAGAAATACTGATTTGGATCCTGAATCATATTTTTCCTACCATAGTATTAACAAATAATTGGCTTGACATGAGGACTTGATATTTTAAAAAGTCATAATCATTGGAGGAGAAAGTGGCACACCGTGAAAGCCTGTTTTACCACACATCTTTTCCATGCCAAGCACAGGGCAGTGACAGGTAAAATAAGTTTAAAACATCAAAAGAAGTATCCATAAACAAGATAAGAATCTTTATGGACCAGGAATGGAATAGAAACACACAGCTGTAGCCCTGGCTTGCCGGGATTTGGCTCCAAAAGCAAACAAGGCAGCCAGAGTTCAACTCTTTAGGGAAACAGGATCCCAAACTCATCATGCCCAGCAGGAGACCAGAGCTAGACTCAGGCCTGGTTGCAACATTCCATGAAAAAGAGAAAAACCTTTAGACTGTGCCTCTGAGCTATAGCTTTTATAAGCTCTGTATTAGTCAGTATAGCCTAGATTATGCTGTTGACAAGCAGCTCCAATCTGTACGTGTCTAAAACAATGAAAGCTTATTTCCTGCTCAACTACATGTGCACTGTAAGTTAATAAGGTGTCTGTGCTCATTCTAGATGTAGGCTACATGGAAACCACCACCTTTATATGTGCTGACATCCAGGTCAAGTTCTAGAAGAGTTCTAGAGGGTCTTACATCAGCAATTGTATAGTCTGGTCTGGTAGGGAAACATACCACTTCAGATCAAAAGTTTTTAGCTAATACCAGTCATGTGGCCTCAGGAAGTACAGTTCTATCATACACCTGGAAAGAGGGTTAACTGCACTGATGAATGCCACAAACTCTTTACTCAAAGTTCTAAGAAGAAGCATAAAAAGTCAAGAACCAGGTATAATAGGCTGCTTACTTGTTTAATGACTGGATCTCTGATAACTTCAATGTTATAATAGTTTCAAAGCTTCAAGGTATGAATATGAGATCTGAGCATAATGTGAGGGTTCCTGATGAGGAAGCCAGAAAGAAACCGACTCTGTATCATTACACAGGCAAGGAAGAGTAAAGATCTAGAAAGAAAATATCCCCCACTTAAGATCATCTTGTAATAATCTCAAGGCACACAAGGAAACCCAGCAATATTCCCAGTTCTTCACTGTCTGGACAACTGGTAGGATTTTGTAACCTTGCTCTCTTCTAATTAGGGCTGGACTCTGAAAAGAAGTAATGTATTTCAATTCCAAGTTGACGATTATGAAAGCTGGTGTATGATCCACCACGTTCTTTTCTTTCCAGCAAGGAAACAGGTATATTACAAATAGTAGAAGGTCCTCTAGTGTAGTATCTGAATTAGGGTAATGCAAAGCAGGTCCCCTTGTAGATTTGAAACTGATATATAGCTTAAGTGAGTTATCTATCAATATGCATTATTTTAATCCACTGAGATTTTGGTATTATGCAGAAAATTAACTTTATTCTGACCGATACAATAGATATTTACTGAATACTTATGAAGTGCTTAAGAACACATGATGAACTTAGAAACATGGTGCGTGTGAAGCTGGACTTTTAAAAAGAGAGTAGCTTGTGCCATTGATCATGGCAGAAGATGTTCCAGACTTTTCTGCAGACTAGCAGAGGTAGAGTGTTAGTTGGGTGTACTGACATGGTCAAACAGATGAGGGTGTATGCTTGAGTGTGTAGGTGAAGATCAGCTGGAAGGAAAATTCCACGGAAGAAGCAGTAAGGTATAAATTATGACAAGTAAGGGGGCAACAGTAAATGAAGAACTTTCAGTTCTAGCGTGAAGAATTCAAATCTTGACCTCTTGAGAATAATTCAGGTTCTTTTAGAAGAGAATGCCACATTGAATATTAGTTGTTTTTAGTGATGATTAACCTATTAGTCATATTTCGATGATTTAGAATTGGAGTAGACTAGGAAACTGTTATAATAAGCTAAATGTGAAATACAGTGTATAATTTAGGTATTGATGGTGGGAATGGTATAACTTTGTGAGTGATTGGCAAAAGGGAATATGGACAAGAGATTTTGACTAGTCTACATAAGAAAGTTAGGAGGGGGGTAAATTAAAGAAAATAAAGTCAGAATCAAGGTCACATGTCTGGGAGACAAGTGAGGTATTTGGTTTGCAAAAGATGATATTAAACTGTAGATTTTAGGGTTGGAGAGACATCTCATAGTGATATTGAAATGCCATTATAATTCTATGGTTCATATGGGACATTAGGACTAGACATACAGATTTATTTATAATTTTTTTAAATTCCATTGACTTAGTTCACATTCACTAGACCAGCAAGCAAAAGTTTCGATGAGTCACCTTACGTGACACTCAGTAAATGAAAGCGCAATGCCAAGTTTGTAGTAATGTTTGATTTATCAATGACAGGCTTTAGAGTTTCAGTGTAAAAAAAAAAATGGCTACCATTAAGATAGAGGAGAGAAGTGATTGCCAAAATATATGGATAATTTGTAATTTAGACATGTCCCTTTCACTCAGATATAAGAGTTCAGCTTTCAGCTACAGAACTGGTTTTTGGCTGATCTGAAGAACAAATAAGAAATTGCTCTGGGAGATAATCTTTTTTTATTAGCTCCTTTAAAGATTTTAAGTTATAGGTGTGTGTTGTGGAATGTAGTCATTGTAGTCATTGTAGCTTTTGAGAATTGTTGATCCTTGTATAATTCGAGAATGGTTTTGTTTTGAGTATCCAGAAATAGGCTGTGCAAAAGTGAATTTGTATTTGTATTCAGAAATGTTAAAAAGATGAATATTTTCTGTTACACTGAAAAAAAAATAATAAAAAAATAAATAAAAATAAATAAATAAATAAATTAAAGAGCCAAAAAAAAAAAAAAAAAGATGAATATTTTCTTCTTGAGCCATGGCATTTTCAGATTTTTGTTGCTATGATTAGAAGCTTGAAAACACAGTGTTATCTTTATATAAAATACTTAATGCAAAATAGTATAGTGTTAAAAGTGCTTCCTGTGAACATGATTGCATAGAACTAATTAAGAAGTAAGCAACTAATTCTTACATATTTTGTTACATCAGCAAAGGAACTAGCAAAATTCAGGTGATAAATAGCAATCAATGCTAATTTCTCTTATTATTTTTGTAAGCTTTTTATTAGATCAAAAAGTAGAGCAATTTTTATATCAAGATTTCAGAATTCTTGACAAATGCTGCACTATCACAGAAATGGTAAAATAAATGTTGCTGATAGTACCACAATACCAGGTAAGCTGAATTATTTAAAGTTTAATAATGTGCCCATGATTGAATATATATTAATTTTGCTTTTGGAGAAAAGGTTATTTCTGACAGAATTATTATTTTTACCGAAGGAGAGTCTTACATACTACAAATCCAAAAAAATAAGTAAGTTATGCATGATCCAGGTATGTAGGATTTCTACGTATTTTTTGTGTTTTTACGAATATTAAATTATACAATAATCTCCAAGAATGTTTCCACTTATTGAGAGTCTCCAAACAGTGAAAACTTCTTGATAAATGCATTTTTTTTTCAAATTTCCTAACAAGTTTATAATTAGCCATCAGGACAACTGAAATGCTGCTAGACCCAGACAGATCAGATTCTGCTCCTCTATAATCTTCTAAGAATTATCTGATTTTCATATAGTCTGGGAATCTGTTCGGGGACTTTTAAGAAATAAGTGCTTAAGCCGTGTCTGAAAGCAGATGCTTGAAAAACTGATGGCCAATTTCTCATCCTATGTGGGAGAATTCTTTGTGTGTGACATAGGATGAAAAACAGGCCAAATGATCTCAAAACAACATCATTGGAACATTTTAACTCCATGAAACACATATTTCCAAAGGGAGATTTTGAACACCGTGGAATCTGTTTTTCTTCCCTTACAGTTGGGCAAAGAAAATATTTTCCTTTTTCTTTTTTTCTTTTTCTTTAATATCTTTAAAACAACAACAACAATTAAAAAAGAGCCACACACATTTTCTTAGTAGTATCGTTTTTCTGATAACTGAAATAATCCTAAAATCTATATTGCTGGCCTAGAGGAGGAACATTACTGATTTTATATTTCAGGTATACTCATGATTTAGACTTCACTTTGGCCAAGGGAGGAACTTAAAGAATTTATGCCAAGATGAATTACTGTGAGAGTCAAGAATCTGGCTGACTGCTTAATGAAGGTCCCCATTTTGAATCATAAAAGCAATATGAAACTCTATCAAAATGATAGAAATACCAATCATATTTTCTGGTGCTAATCCAAAAGCCTAGATATTTAGATGCAGAAGCACTCTGGCTACTGTTAGTTGCTGTGATGATTGGGTAGAAGTTGTCAGAACTCAAATCTTATAAACATAGAAGAGAGAAATTAACACTTGTAAATCAGAATTTACTGGTTGCATAGCACTTATATAGCACTAGTGTTTTAAATAGTTTAATATGGTAACTCATAACCAGTCTTTGGGATAGGTACTCTAAACATCCCCAGTTAAGAGAGAGGAGCTGCTACTCGAGCAGCTAATTAACTTAATTAGGTCCTATGGTTAGGAAGCGGCAGAGGCAATACTTGAACTTGGCAGATCAGCTCCAGTTTCCACTCTAACCCAGTGTGTGCTCTGCCTCTTGGAAGTAAGTCATGGGTGTGACCCAGCAGCAACTGTTGGTGTTCCTACTGCAGTCATCACCTTAAAACCATAAAGCCATAAAACCTTGAAAAGTCATACTGTCCCCTCAGTTTTGTATAATATAAGGAAAACATGCTGCCAAACAGTGTGCAAAACTTTTTTTAGTTTTGATTAGTGTGCAAAAGAAGTAAGTGCCTTTCAGTTTTCCTGGTTAACAAAGGGAACTGAGAATGTGGTAAGGCATCCTGACAAATCACCTTTCTGCGATCTCTGCAAAGAGAAAAAAAAAAAAAAAAAAAGCATCACTTCTAAAGGAAGTGTTTGATCTTGAAATTATCGAATTATCTATGAGAAAATTAAAAATGGGGAAGAAAGTCTATCATCTTGGTGCTGATCTTGACAGAACGTTCTTTATAACTGCTTACGGACCAGTGGGAAGGATTTCTGGTGAGTTGCCTTATATATTACCACAATATATCATGATTGTACATATGAACACACTAGTACAAAATTGCTTATTTTGCTTTCGAATTAACTTTTATGGGCAAAATTTGTGACAGAAGTTTCATTCTCATGAATACATTACATAGAATATTTTGGTTCCAGGGATTGTAGTTTAAATCTATGTGGCTCTTGGATCCTTACCCAAAGACTACATGATTTCCAACCTTGCTGAATATTCCATACATTCAGCACTTACGTTATAAATGAAGCCATAGGCTGAACTATTCTAAAACATCTCTGAATTGAACAATGATTTATTTAAATAGAAGTAAATAAGAATCCGTTATCTTATGAAAACCACCTCTTGTATCAGAGGAATGACATCTAAATAATTCTGCAGTTACAGCTCCAACAAGCTAATGATGCTAAAGCATAAATAATATTGTTCATCATGTAAGATTCATTGTATGTTTTAGAAAGCAAAGGTCCTGTTCTCACTCAACTCAACTTCTCAAAAGTATGGCTAGAGCAGGAAGAAATCCTTTTAGTTCCCCTTAGAATTGAGACACGGAACAAACATGACATATATGTACCAACTGTTGAAACTTGTTTTCTGGCAGACCTAAAATATGTTTATTTCAGAATATTAAAAATAAACTGTACACTAAAAAAATCTACTGATGAAACAAATGTGATTCGGAAATAATTAGTATAGAAATTGAAATCACAATTCTGCAATAAGTGAGTGTAGATCATCTATGTTGCTCACCAAGGGATGCAGGTGTGGGAGGTGGTGGTTCGAATTTGGCTGTTACAATGTGCTTCAGTGTGGTGCAAGAGGGAAGGAAATAATTTTCTGCTTGTTCCTCAATTGGAAAAATTATTCTTCTGATGCAAAGTTTCTCATCACAACATCTTAGGATAACACAGAAGCAGTTGATGAAGAATCCTACAGCCCTAAAATTAGAGAAGGATAAAAAACATGAAGACCACACAAATAGAAAGAGAATAATGAGTTCTGTGGTTATAAATATTTAGTGACAGGCATTCTGCAAATAAAATTAGAAGAAACCACTTCCCACCCATCCTTAAGAATAGAATTAATAAAATCTGTTATTAATATACAAAACTGGGAAATTTGTAAAACTTGAGAAAATGGAGAATTCTGCCTAGGGATTATTTACCTAGCAACACCGGAGGGAGAGAGACAGAGACAGAGACAGAGAGGGAGGAAGGGGGAGAGAGAAAGAGAGAGAGAGAGAAGAAGGAGGAGGATGAGGAGGAGGAGGAAGGCAAAGGAGAAGGTGAGGAGGAAGAGAAGAAAGAGAAGAGATGAGAGAGAAACTGAATTTTAAACTACCAAGGAGAAAATTAGAAACCCCATGTCCTATTACCTGAACTTTGTGGTATAGTATATAATCTTTCTTATGTTAACTGTGCAATAAAGTCTATGTAGTTTTCTTTTTACTGTGTGGAATCTTTTTTAATGTACTGATCAGGGACCACCCAATGTTTGGATGGTATCCTCAGAAGGGAAAACTGACCAGAGTGTTACAAAGTAACTCTTTGTAAAAACGTGGTAATGACGAGGGAAAACCAAGGCTGACTGGTTAAGCTAATGCTACTACCAGCTGAATGGTTACCAGACCCGTCGAGAAGAGTGGTTGTAGGAGAGGGAATATGCAGCTGGAGGTGTGGCTCTGGTTAGAGGAAATCAATTGGTGCCTGACAAAGGGACAACAGGGAAGTAGCCAAAGAAATGAATATCTAATGTGTCTATGTTCCTCTGATCACTTACATATGCCTCCTATTTCATAGACCCAACTAGAAGCCAGAGGGAAAGGGAATTTTGTTCATACAGTAAATTGAAGCTAGACGTCCAGTACTAGGAAAAGCTAGGGCACACTCAGAAAACATTTTGTAGTTTTCAAGTTGTAAATTAAGGCAGGGTGGGTAGGGCAAGGCCAGTAGGGTCAAAAGTCTGGTTCTAAGAACATGTAAACCGAGTAATCAGCAACTTTCATAGAAAAATTATTTAAAGGGGTGCCTGGGTGGCTGAGTCAGTTAAGCAACTGACTCTTGATTTCTGTTCAGGTCATGATCTCAGGGTCATGATACTGAGCCCTACATGGGACTCTGCGTTCAGCATGGCGTCTGCTTGAGATTCTTTCTTTCCCTCTGCCCCTTCCCATGCTCATGTGTGCATGCACACTCTCTCTTAAATAAATAAGTAAAATTTAAAAAAAGAAAGAAAGAAAAATTGCTTTAACAAGACTTACTGTTTCCTAGGTGTACTTTAACATTCAAGGGGCATTTTCTACCCTTTGCAAAATCAGAATTCCACCTTAGGTATCATGGGGGAAAAGTTCCAGTTTTGAGAATTTTTTTTTTTACATTCATCAGCTTAAAAAATATTAATTAGGTTCCTTAAAAAAAGAAAAGAAAATGCAGGTTTGAGCCAATAAAAGCTCTCAGTTAGTCTGTCAGGGATTAAAAAAACAGAGTGAAGGAAGGTATCTTTTTATACAATTTCAAAATAATTTCTGAGGCCCCACATATATCCACACATATATTTTTAGGCAGAGTAATTAATCAAATACTGTGCCCTAAAGAAAATTTACTTGGAAAGTACAATTTGTTCACTGTTAATACCTCTTTTAAAGGCAAATGTGGCAAAGAGTTCTGTATGAAGAACAGAGACACAAGTCCCACTGTCTTTTAAAGAATCCTACTTTTGTAAAGATGCTTCTTACCTTATTAGCATTTTTCAAAAGACACAAACTTGCTGAGAATTTATTTGTTGGTCCTTTAAGTCAATCTTACTACAGAAGTTGGTAGAGCATTTTATTAGTCACTTCAAAATGTGAGAAATTTTAAATAAAATGTGAATGATCCTTTTCTCCTTTTTTACTGTAACGCTAAACTCATGTTAATAAAAGATGAGTCCCCGTGGATGAGACTAGTTGAGTTGCATGTCTTCTCTGCTCTTATCCTCTCAGATGATTCCTGGCTGTTTGATAGAGGATTCTTATCATCTCCAGTGAGAGAAGTACCTAGAACATGTTTTTTTTTTTTGTTTTGTTTTTGTTTTTTTTTTTTTTTTAAAGATTTATTTATTTGACAGATAGAGATTACAAGTAGGCAGAGAGGCAGGCAGAGAGAGAGAGAGGAGGAAGCAGGCTCCCCGCTAAGCAGAGAGCCCGATGCGGGGCTCGATCCCAGGACCCTGGGATCATGACCTGAGCTGAAGGCAGAGGCTTTAACCCGCTGAGCCACCCAGGCGCCCCTAGAACATGTTTTTATTATGTTGCTTTCTCAGCAGTCCCACCTAGTTCTCTGCTTTATAGTTTAGTTGAAGCAGGCTTGGTGATCTTTTTCCACATGACAACAGTAGTATTCGGTACTTATCTCCATGGCTTCAAAATATACCTGGCACAGTACTAGACTTACAGTCTCCACAGCTTATAGAAGAAGTGTGAAAAGAATAGTCTTTTTCCTAGAATTAATCATGTTTTAGGTGTTCATATCAGGTCCCCTAAAGAAATTTCATTGGTCTCTTCATACACAGGACTGTGTCAGCAACATTCTCCAGATTTGGGCTGATTTACTTACAATGTGTATAGTCACATCAAACTATGTTCTTCTTTTAACTAGAAATGTTCTTGGATATCTGGATTGATGCCATATCAGAGTAACATGAGAGTAAAATATGATCACCAGTTTACTTCTTAGTCTAAACTCAGGTTTCAAGAAATCAGAATGATTACATATTGATGTGTAGTTGCAAGAGAAAACAATCATAATAGTAAAAGATGAAAGTGTTTGAGGTCCTCTCCCTCGCCCTCAGGACTTGAAAAGAATCACTTGTAATCTGTCTCTTTTTTCTCTCCGTGGTGAAGTGAGGATGTTTTTCAGACTTGTGCTGCAGGTGGAGCCCAGACCAGTGCCTGGCTGTTGTGATTCCAAATCAAGTGTCTTCCTCCAACCCTGTGACTTCTGAGGGGCACTCCAGGTACAGCTAACACTGAATTCTAGCAGTTTCCTCACACAATAGCTGAGAAAACATATGCTCTGAAAGCAGAGCATAGACTACTTAGAATCTTTTACTAGAAAGGCATAAATCGATGTCACTAATGACGTTATTTATTTGGACAGGCAGTATAACTAGAAGAGAAAACATAGATGGGAACAAGTCATAGCCATAGGAAAGCTATCCTCCTTTCAGGTTTAGAAAGATCTGTAAGGTGCAGGCAACCTGTATGTGGTGAGGAGAGCAAATTCATTAGCAAATTAATTCTGAGAATCTACATAGAGCATTTATGACAGCCATTAAATTTATCATGCTTTTTATATGACAATATATAGCTTTCATCCTTATTCAAGATCTCTCAATGAATGGGTAATTTTGGGGTCAAATCTCCTGACCCTCTTTTCAAAGACTCTTCCACTAGCCTCTGTGCTATTCTATTTACATATTTACAAAGAGATAGCAGACACTTTAAGATGCAAATCAAATTTTTCAGGCCTTAGAAGCGTAAACAAGTTCAAAGACTGTTCTGGGGAATTTGAAGGGTAGTTTTGCTCTTTTGGGATCTTTCACCTTCATCTGTGTGGTCTATTAAAACCAGTAAAAAGGCATTGTCTCTTTTCCCTCAAAAGTATGACATCCGATTATTCATGTAATTGTCATAAAATATGTGTTTAAGAGATAAATTGACAATGGAAGTTACTCAATGTATCACAATGGTGGAAGAGAAGTAAGTAAAGGAGGTTAAAATGCAGAGTAAATTAAGGTAAATTTTTGAGAACTTGTGTGTAGTAATTTAAAATTTAAGTAGAGAATTTGCAAATACAGTTTTTTTTTTGTTTTGTTTTTTGTTTTGGTATTATTCCATACTTTTAGATTTGGGGAAAATTTTCCCTTCTCTTCCTTCTTTCCTCCCATCCTTCCTTCCTCCTTCTCTCTCTCTCTTTCTTTCTTTCCTTCCTTCCTTCTTCCCTTCTCCCCTTCCTCTTTCTCCTCCTCCTCCTTCTTCTTCTTCTTCTCTTCCTCCTCCTTATTTAGTGTAGCAAATGGTTTAACTCCAAAATATAATTTTTTTAAAAATCTCATATTTAACTTAAGTAATACTTTAAATGAAAATAATTTTTAAGATGTCATATTATACCTTAATTTAGTACATTTCACTGGAAACACTTTTTTTATATAGTGCCTCATATTCTAAAAGCCTTAAAGCTTACTAAGGAGAAAATAAGAGAATGCAACAGCCTATATTCCAAATGAGAAATCAAGAAAAAACATGAATACCATTATGGTGATAGCTATAAATACTTTATATTGATTGAAGTATTGGCTTTTTTCAAGGGAGTCTTGTTTAGTATGCAGAACTCACCTTATCTGGTTGAAACATGTTGATTTACTTTTATCTAGAATGTGTCTTAGCTTGTTTACTTTACCCCATTCTTGGCACATATTTCAGATTGCCTATAAAATATTTCATTAGAAAAAATCATGATTTAAAAAAAATTTAATTAAGGTATAACTCATATACAGTGAAGGGTACAAATCTTAAGTAAGCCTCTTACGAATAACCACCAGCCAGATCAAAATACATGACATAGCCATAACTCCAAAAATCTCCCTTGAGCCTCCTCATAGTCAACAATTCCAGAAAATAACTACTCTGACCTCTGCCATCATAAAGTTGTTTTTGGCATTTGAATTTGATACGATCATACAGTCTCTATACTATGTGTGGTCATATTTGCTTAGTATTATGTCTGTTATATGATCTTTTCTTTTCTTTATGTCTTTTATATGATCTATTCCCCTTGCCAGTTTTTTTTTAAGCTGTAACTAAGCTTTAATATATTATTCTAATCTTTCTGCAAGTATCGAGTACAAGTCATAAAACTACTACAAGAAGAAAGTCTGTGTGTTTTGCCATGATATATATAGTAACTTCACTTTGCAATTTTTAATGTAAAGAAAAACTGCCTCAGACCCTCACATTCATCTACTCACCCCTGCCCCATGTCCATATTACTAAATAAGCACAACTAAGCACCAACTACCAAGTCTGGGAGGACCACGTAAGGCTTCAGTTTCACAAAGGTAGAATCGACACACACTCACAATTAGCTCAAAATTATTTTGATCATGAATTTAGATAATAAAAATTTGAAGAAAACTTGGGTAGTTGTGATGTTTAATTTAATGTGTCAACTAGACTGGGCCACAGAGATGCCGAAATATTTGGTCAAACATTGTGGGAATGTCTCTGAGGGTGTTCACAAATGAGATTAACATCTGAATTGGTAAATTGAGTAAAGCAGATATTTCTTTCTGTGTGGCTAGATCTCACCTAATTAATTGAAGGCCTGGACAGAACAAAAGGGCTGACCCTCCTGTGAGTAAGAGGGATCTCCTTCTGCCTGACACCTTGAGTTGGGACAGTGGTTTTTTCCCTGCCCCTAGAGTCAAACTGAAACATTGGCTTTTCTTAAATCACCAGCCTGTCAGCTTTTAGCCCAGAACTACACTATTGGCTCTCCTGAGTCTTTAACTGGTCTGTTGGCGATCTGAGGATGTCTCAGTCACCATAATCCTTTGAGCCAATTCTTTATAATGAATCAGTCTCTCTTTCTCTCTTTCTCTGTTTTCTCTCCATCTCTATCTGTATTTGTGTCTATATCTACCTACCTACTTACCTACCTACCTACCATCTAACTACCTATCTAAAACATAACTTCTCTTGGTTTTGTTTCTCTGGAGAACCCTGACTAATAAAAGTTTTGATACTGAAAATGGTTTTAGAGGAACAATTTTAAGGATGATGTTTCTGAATTGGTTCTGGAGTTTCTGGAGTTGGTGCTCTAATTTGATTAGATTAAGGGCAGTAGTGACTTTCCTTTAGGAAAGAGAACATTGATAGTCTATGGCATGACCTGGCAATAGAAATAATAAAAAAAAAACCTTAGAATCAGATACTTTTAATTAAGCACTTAAGGGAAGCAAAGATCTGGGTCATTGTCTATATGATTCTTTAAACATTTTTGGCAAACTAATGAATATAGTAAAATCGGCTGATTTCTCTTAATGCTGATACAAAATGAGGAAAGAAAAATAATATGGGAAACAAAGGTAGAAGAAAAATTATTAGATTTCCTTACTACAGCCCATTGACAAGTCCTTGAAACAGGTAGAGTGACATTCCTCTGGAAACTCAACAGCCTTGATGTTAATACTTTGCTAGGGGCAAAAGACAATCCTAGCCTGACCACCCCTCTCCCTCGCATCCTGTAAGTCTACTTTAACATATAAAAATTCCTTTAGAAATTTCCTGTATCTCTAACCACCCCCAAGATACATGTTAACAATCACTCCCCACAAACATATGGCCAACCGATATACATCTGAAGGGTCTCATGACTATGGTTTTATTAGATGGTAATAAATGACCTTTTCCCAAAAACCGTTGGCCCCCTAAATGTCCTGGAAACCTTGCTTCCAAAATTCCTTAGAAACTTATGCTATCCCAAACCCCTTCCCAAATTAAAAGTACATAATGGGACACTCCTCATGACCCCAGTGTAGCTCCTTCTGCATATGTCCCTGTGCTTTAATAAAATCACCTTTTTGCACCAAAGATGCCTCAAGAATTCATTCCTGGCCATTGGCTTCAAACCCTAACATCTTTCCTACATCAAAAAGGATGAGCTCATGGATTTGGATTCCCAGCTAAGGCACCATGTAAATGATCTGAAAGCTTCTGTACATGCTTTCTTGGAGATATTTGTCTCCTGTAGCAGCAGGACCGAGATGACTGAAAATCAAAACCAGAACTATCTTTGCACTGGCTGAATTATGACACTAATTGAACTCTTAGCTTTGTGGGGTATCTACTGTTAGAGTAAGGATGGTAATTGGGAAGGAATGGTATCCTGAAAGCTGAAATGGGGACAGGTGGGAGCACCCTAATAATGTCCGGGTAACACTGAACTTCTAAATTAGGATAAGTCTTCTTTACTAGTGAAGAGTGTCTAAATCCTTCTGAGGGGATTAGCCCTGCATTGTTTGAGGAAACTGTAATGGCCTCCCCTTGAGGCGGTTGCCATGCAAGACAATGTGGGTCTTTTCAAGACCTACACGCACCATTCCTCTTTGCTTCTAGATGTTTCTCTGGAGAACCGTAACTAATAGAATGGTTAAAATTATTTGGAATACTACCTAAAATATTCCTCAACTTGTCTTTAGATCGGCTGATAATGTGCCATTAGCTGCAATATTAAAATGACTTCCTAAACAATGTTAACCACAAATTACAACTTGTGGGGCTCCTGGGTGACTGACTCAGTTGCTAAGTGTCTGCCTTGGGCTCATGTTATGATCCCAGGGTCCTGGGATGGAGCTCCACATCAGGCTCCCTACTCAGCAGGAAGCCTGCTTCTCCCCCCCCCACCCCCCGCGCTTGTATTCTCTCTCTCACTCACTGTCAAATAAATAATTACAATTTTAAAAAAAAATTACAAGTTGAACTAGAGAAAAAAATATACTGTTCTAAGGGAAGAGTACACAATTATGGTTAGATATAAAGTAAACTAAGAAGACAGAATGGGTCAGAATTGAAGCATATTGTATTCTTCCAAGAAGCATCTCTTATGGAGAGTTGAAATACAGTCATCGGTAGACAGGTTTGAAGTGAAATGAACTGAAATGCATTTGAACTGCATAAAGAATTACATCGAAAAAGAAAGGTATCATGTAATGGAAATGAAGACAATTATTTCTAATTTCTACATTTGGAAAAGTCTTAGGAAGGGGTACTAAACTAAACTAAGAAAAAGGATATTCAGTAAAGAAGATATAGAAATTGATCCGGAATTGAAAGATGTCAGTAAATTTAATGGATATTATTTTTCTATTAAATGATTTGTGTCCTGGTAATAGCGTTTAAACAACAACAACAAATAAAGATATAACGACATTTGACCATAGAGAGGCTAGTTTGAAACAGGAAAAAAAAAAAAAAGTCTTACTTACAGAGTTTTAAAAAGTAGAGTGTTTTCAAGGTATAATCTTAAATCAAGGTAAAATTAAAATTATTTAACAATTGGTAACACATAGCACCAGCTGATCAGGATAGATCTTGGCTATAACCAGGGCAGGGTTTCATGGGTCCCCTGCTCTGAGGGGCAATAATCCTTGAATTATTCAGGATGATACCTGCAAAGTCCTGGAGAAGAAATAGTATTGAAAGGGGGCAGGGGACATGGGGCCTCCAGGCAACCAGAATGAAAGTACTTAAATATTTTAACAAGTGTTTTGGTCTTATCTGTGCATAGGGTTGAATGTCAGGTCTACCTTCACTTCACTGTTTGCATAATCCTTGCTGGTATTCTCTTTTAGTCATTAGATAAGGAGGAATCTCTAAAGTTGAAACATTCATTTGCTTTTGAACACTGAAGTCCTTGAACTAGTTTATTTACTTAGATTGAATAAAACCATCCTCTATGACCAGGTGTGTTCTTTTAAGTCTCTTAGCCTTTTTTTTTTTCTCCCATGTAGTGTAAAGAGAAACTTCAGCACACTTAGATAGAAACATTTGTTTCTTTGCTAGAATATGTTATTGTAACTCATCTCTTTATATTCATTAACATATAGAGTCATGTTATGGTTGTTGGATGCATTTGTTCCTGAAACTATTTATGCATGCATTCAACATATTTGGAGAAAAACATGAATGTCATCTCTTCAGCTTTGTCTTTTTTAGAACATTTAATAGACTACTTTTTTCTAATCTATATTTGAAATATTTCCCCAATTATAAAACTAGTTATTTTCTTCATGTGGAAGATAGATGGCTAGCAGGGTAAGGTTTTAAGAAAATAAAAACAAACACTCCTGTTAACACTGGATGATACTAACCGGTAGACTTTTTGATGGTTGGAGAAACAAATCTTTAATTCAAATTGAATATAAAATTTTAACTTAGTATTTTGACATAAGCGTTTCATGTGACATTAAAAACGGTGAAACCATTCTTTTAATATCGCATAGTATTTCACAGTATGACTGTTTCATCATTTCATCATTTACCTAACCATTTCTTTGTGGTTGAACATGTAAGTGGTTAAAGACAGTATTCTGAAGAATGTTTATGCATACATATGCACATGAATTTATGAATACTTACTCAGAAGGCATTTAAATTAGCTTTGTTAATGAAGCATGATGAAAACATTTAAGAATTTGGATACAAACCACAACATTTATTTCCAGGAAAGTTGTCTTAATCCCTATTACCATCAATAGGTGATGACTATGCTTATCTTATCTCATTCTCCACAGCATTAGTGCATATTAACATGAATAAAACTAAAAAAGTAGCTTTTTTGTTTTTTGTTATGTGGTGATGATTTTTAATACCAATTGCCTAGAAAGAAAGATGATTTGTGGTGCAGTGTTTTGGTAATTTTATTTTACTGTTTTTGTCTTTAATTCTTATTTTCCAAAACAGCTTGTTTTTTTCCCTTGTTTTTCCTAAGTGTTAAGTACTGTGACTGTATTTAAATTTTCCTCAACAGACCAAAGCTCTTCCTAGTCAAGACTCTTTCATAATCCTTGCATTAACTTTCTACTCCTTTGCACCCAAAATATGAGGTACTCAATATATTTGTTCTAAGGAGTGAATCAGTGAGTGAATGTGACTGAATAGGTTGCAAACAATCAATTAAATATAAGATATTACTTATGGTCCACTTTTTTTTTTTTAAGATTTATTTATTTATTTTAGAGAAAGAGAGAGCACAAGCAGGAGAGGGCAAAGGGAGAGAGAATCTCAATCCTGATGTGAAGCTCAATGTCATGACTCTGACTGAGATCATGACCTGAGCTGAATCCAAGAGTCCGAGGCTTAATGGGCTGTGCCACCCAGTTGCCCCAAGAGCAGACTTTTTGGCTGTAAGATATTCCTTCAAGTCTTGAAACAATAAGAGAAAGCTGGGTTACTTTAACTTCAGCTAGTTTTCTTAGAGTATTTTAAGAGAAAAAAATACAGTATTTATTTATTATAGCCCTTGAAGATTTAAGCACGATATCATTAGAGAAAAAAAAGAAAAAAGAAAAAAAAATGAAAACCTATAAAAACACTGATTCCCCAAGACTATAAAGTGTCATAAGAGGGCACCTGGGTGACTCAGTTGGTTGAGGAGCTGATTCTTGATTTTTGTCTTGGGTCATGATCTTAGGGTTGTGACAGTGGGCCCCAGGTGGAGCTCCGGGTCAGACTCTGCACTGATCAGGGAGACTGCTTGAAGATTCTCTCTCCCTCTGCCCCTCCGCTGCTTTCTCTCTCTCTCTCTCTCTCAAATAAATAAACAAATCTTTAAAATGAAATAAATTATCATAAGAACAATATTTGCATTCCAAA
The DNA here is from genome assembly GCF_922984935.1 of Meles meles. Classification (NCBI taxonomy): domain Eukaryota; kingdom Metazoa; phylum Chordata; class Mammalia; order Carnivora; family Mustelidae; genus Meles; species Meles meles. The sequence goes on along the minus strand of NC_060067.1, from coordinate 87,268,881 downwards.
AAAATCAGAGTAATGCTTTTGAAAATATTATATTGTCAATGTAGTACTTATGTTCTTTTATCATATGACTTGAGGAGACCTTGGTTCAGTTTAGAATGCAACTGGCTATAGAAAAAAAAAAAAAAAGAGCAACAAAACTCAAAAAAGAACAAAACAAAAAAGGACAGATTGTATAATCTCTGATTTCTACCTCATGTTTTAAACCCTTTTTGCTCAGTCATGGCAATTTCCCCTCTTTTGCCCAGATGTATTTAGATTATAAATAATACTTTTTGAATTGAACCTCCTATGGAGTAATGGATTTTCTGGCCCATTTAGAATTTCTTAAAATTTTGACAGTCATGAAAACATACAGACACATTTTGGTGCACAGACTTTATTGTGACACATGAAGGGATACCATTAGCCAATTTTCTTGCAAGTTACAGTTCTCAGAAGCTTGTTATAGGGATAAAATAATGATTTTTTGAAAAAAGGTAAAATAACATATATTGAGCATATGTCAAATATTTATTTCACAAATCAATAAAGGAAATAGCAGGATGACAAAGCTGGTTCAAAAGAGAATACAGAAGACTAAAATATATAGCCAGTAAAAGGAAAAAAAAAAACAAAAAAACACACACACAACTGAAGTGAGTCATCTATAGCAGATTTAAAACTGATTAATGCCTTACAAGGCAACAAAATCACAATCTCCCCCCACCCACACACAGTGTAGAAAACATCTGCATCTCTTTTTGTCAACATTTATTTGCAATTTATCAATCTTCTACAAGTTAAATTCCAGCTTTACAAAATTGGGCTTTAAGAACAACAAATAGTAAGCCATACAAAGTTACATTTTCTTAGAGCATCTGATGACCCTTAGGTTAGAGAATGCTCTTATAAGATATTTGAAAACCACACAGAATCTCTTTACCCTGTTCCCGAGTTTTGAGTAGTTTTAATAACAGAAATTAAATGGATATATATGTAATATGAGAAGTGATCCTATTCTCATCTTTGACCTAAGGGGTATTTAATTTTCTTTTTTTTTTTTTCTTCAATTTTTGAATCTAAGAAAGAAATACAGCTGATTAAAAAAAAAGAGTATTCAGGGGAGCCTGGGACTTAGTCGACTGAGTGCTTGACTCTTGATTTCAGCTCATGCCTTGATCTCAGGGTCATGAATTCAAGCCCCATACTTAAAAAGAAAACAAAAACAAAAACATAAAATAATTTCAAACCTGCAGAAAAGTTATAAGAATGACACAATGAACTCTGTACATGTATCTGTTTTTTCTTTAACACTCCCTATATAGATGCACATGTGAGTATTATTCTTGCTGAAGTATTTGCAGTTGCAAAGCTATGTGATGTGTAACTCTGGGGACCATCATTCACACAGATCACATTGAAAATGCTTTCTTTTCTAAATGTGAAGTCCAGTGCTGCTGAATATGTTAAATTTCATTCCCATGTTGATTCTTGCCATGTTGACTCCTGCTTTTTCTTGGACAACAGTAAAACATGACCTGATGCAGTGCCAGCCTGTAACCTAATGGGACAGCCTAGTTCTTACTGAAATGAAATCAGCTAAAAATAAGCAGCATGGTTAATACAGCTAGCCCATTTTGCTCACAAGAGCTGGAAATCAAATATTCCCACAGTCTTTCTCTTGGAGGAATTACTTCTGAGCTCTACTACGTGAACAACATAGGACTATTTCATTTCAATCTCCTACCTTTTATTCTCCTGCCTACTTTCCACATAAATGTGTTCAGGATAACTTCTTCTGGTTATAAGGAAACCTCAGGAAGCACATAGAGCTATTTGAAAAATGTAGCTATTGTTTTATTCCTAGAGGTACCATACTTCAATCTTAGCATGTTGTCCTAGAGCTGAATGATAACTGATTAAGTAGTTTATAACATTACAAAAATTTGTTATTGAAGGTTTGCTTATATTTTTTCTCTGGATTTCCCCCTCTCCTGTTTTCAAAGAATTTTCTCATATTCCTTTGTTAACAAGTTATTACCTATCTGTGGAAGCTTTATCTATGTAAAGTAGAATAGAACGATCAAGCTAGAGAAAATTGGCATCTATTTTATTAATTCTTACTTATAGCAATGTCTATGAGCCCTAATTCTGAAAGGTTATTCTAAGTGTCTTTTCATCCTCATATTGTTATGGAGAACCTAAATCTAAATCTTTAATTTCTAATTAAGAACAAAAAATGACAAAGATATCAATATCATGGAAGCAATGTTACAAAGAATAATTTGTAATAATGTAATAATGTGTGGTAAGCTCTGTACCAATGGTTGTCCCGGGTGGTAACCACTCATGGTGGAAAGAAATCCTATTAGAGGAAACCAGAACTTGTTAAACTGGATCATGGACTGACCAGAAAGAGAATTTCTGTCTGTAGATTGTGTCCTCTGAGTTCCATTTCAAGGAAGTACTAATGGTTTGGGAAAATTATGGAAATCTCATTGAAATAAGCCAAAGCTAGAGAAAATCAAATCTTGAAAGTCAAATTAGCAATTTGTACCTTACTGTTTAATTAGAAGTTAAAGACCAGATTTTAATAAAATTTGCCCTTCATCTCAGATGTTTGCAAATAATTGAAATTTATATCCCTTGAGGCTTACACATTGGTGACAGAAAAATATTAGTAGATTGCAAAGAAGAAAATGAACCAAGTGAGTCCAGTATCGTGGTTAGAGGTGAGAGGTCTGTGGCAAATAGAAAACTTCTCGACATTACTGGGTTTGGAAGATATGGCTTTATCTTATTAAAGAAACCAATAATTTCCTTATATTTCATGAATAGATAAAGATCCTTTATGTTGCCTTCTAAAAGGTCGTCAGTGCTATTAATTCTTCATTGTGTCAGAAAGAGAAAATCAATCGAAACATAGTTGGTAATAGAGAAAGAAGGGCCTCAGGGGAAATTTAAAATTAATTTCACCCTTTCTTACCTTGTTGCTATCATAAGTATATCCTGCTGCTTCCTGTCAGAAGAAAGAATGTGTTCTATGGTAGCTACTTACATATCAGGAAATGGTGAAAACAGAGACCATATCACTCAGCAGGACTGCTGAAGATGGAAACAGAAGGGGAGGTGGGAGAAAGATAACTCTTATGCTCTTTGGTCTGATATTTTGTTTTTGTAATAAATACATATAGAAAGTGTTCTTCATTGAAAGCTTTTTACTTCTTTAAAATGTAATAAACATTTTTAATTATAATAAGGTTTTTTTAAAAAGCCTGGATTATTTTGTTTTGATAGCTCAGTCTTTTTTTCTTCTTTTTTTAGGGGGAGGGGCAAGGGAAGAAAGAATCTTAAGCAGGCTCCACACTCAGCATGGAGCTCAATGTGTGGCTCCATCTCAAAACCCTGAGATCATGACCTGAGCCAAAATTAAGAGTCAGGTCGCCTAACCAACTGAGCCACCCAGGCATTCCTTTTGTAGTTTATTCTTTTTTTTTTTTTTTTTTTTTTTTAATTTGACAGAGAGAGATCGCAAGTAGACAGAAAGGCAGGCAGAGAGAGAGAGGGAAGCAGGCTCGCCGCCGAGCAGAGAGCCCGATGCGGGACTCGATCCCAGGACCCTGAGATCATGACCTGAGCCGAAGACAGCGGCTTAACCCACTGAGCCACCCAGGCGCCCCTGTAGTTTATTCTTAGTAACATCACATACCTCTTCAAAACAGAAAACATCACAAAACAAATCTCCACAAAAATGCCTTACTCAAGTCCAATAATTTATAGTGAAATGTTTTAATTGTTTAATTAATGAGATACTAGAGAAACTTATATTGACTGATTTAATATTATTGATAGATGTACTATTATTCATAGGAACTTAATTACTATAATTATAATTTGCATGTGTTCCATGATTTAATGGAGAAAATGTAAATCAAATATAATGAGAATAGAGTTATTGTAGAAATAAAAAATTAATTATATCATACTTTAAAGACTCTTAAGCATGTATCATTTAATTGCATAAGCCAATGCTTTTAGCACAGACAGAAGGATCAGCATCCTGATTAATAGCTAAATATATTTATATTGCCAACTGGTGGAATATATAAATCCTTGAATTGTAAAATTTATTACCTGAATTACATTGAGTTGGGAAAAGCTGTGTTTTCCATGCTTTGGTACCAGAGGACTGGTTACTAATTGCATGTGATTTTGACTTTTGAATTACTGAATATAATTTAAGGCAGGAGGACAGACTCCTTAGTTTCACAGATTTCTTTCTTTCCTTGAACATCCAACACTCTAGGTAAGTTCTCAGAGAATTCTTAAACTGTTCTTTTTTGGCACAATTTGATTCTTTTTTTTTTTTTTTCCTCTATCTTTCCTTTGGCATTTCAATGTTCATCAGTTAAAATTTAGATACCATCTTAAATTAGGCAGAAGAATATTAAGAGAGAGAGAAAAGCCCATATTTTTTTGCATACTTTATAGCTCTGTGATGAAGAATTTAATATACACTGAACATGTGAGACAGATGACTGCCTAGATTTCCAAACTCTGTGTTGAATTTAAAGCTATCAATTGGATTGTAAGTTAAGGAAACTTAAAATTTCAATTGAGAATCTTCAAAGCAGAATCATAAAGTGCAAGCAGGGATTGCATAATGTACAAAGGATACTTAGTGATTACGTATGTATGTAAGCATGTTTTTGTATCTCAATAGATGTATCAATCAGGCTAGCTAATAACCTCACCTCTCCAACCTTTCTGCAAACTTGGGAGCCTGTCTAAATTGTATCTTTAATTTAAATTAAATATATATGTGTGTATATAGCACTTTATTCACATACTGTACGATGTTAAACACTTTAAAGCTTGAGAATTTCCTCAACTTAGTACTAAATAATGGGGCTTACGTATACTTATTTACATTCTGGTTGCTATTGAATGGTGAACATTATTTGCTTTCATTTTTGTGTGAGGCTTTTTAAAAATAAAAATCAAATTCAACAGAGCTTTTTATTTGTAAAATAATTTTAGAACTGGACGTCTGTCTCTGCAAAAAAAGGCTAAAAGTTTCAATGGGGCGATTAGCAACTGAACAGCAAATCTTGAGAATTGAAACTAGCTGGGAGAACATGCATGATAAATGGTTTGTTTTATTTTAGTACTATATACTGAAGTATATCATAAAAGTGCTATTTTTTATTCTTCTGTAAAAATAAGTTTTTGAATTATCCTTACCACTTTTAGAAGGATATTTTTTGGCAATGGAAATAACACTTAGAAAATAGAACATGTGTAGGTCATATAATATTATCTCTAGAGACTTTTTTTTAAAGATTTTATTTATTTGACAGACAGAGATCACAAGTAGGCAGAGAGGCAGGCAGAGAGAGAGGGAAGCAGGCTCCCTGCTGAGCAGAGAGCCCCATGTGGGGCTCCATCCCAGAACCCAGGACCATGACCTAAGCTAAAAGGAGAGGCTTTTAACCACTGAGCCTCCCAGGAGCCCCAACATGGATCTATTTTACAGAGGAGAAATATTTTGTCAAGTTTAGCTTATGCTTGAAAATTATGGTATATTATATTATATTTATAATATAATTATATGATATTATATATATTTATATTTATATATAATATTATATTTATAATACTTATAAATATATAATATATTATATTTATGATATAATATATGATATTAAATCATTATAATATAAATATATAATATATATTATTATAATATAAATATATAATAGATATAAATATAATATATATTATAATATAAATATATAATAGATAAAAATATAATATATAATATAATTATATTATATTAATATATAATATAATTTATATAAATATATAAATATATTTCTATTTCCACAAGTTGTCATCTGCAAGCTAGAGACCCAGGAAGGCTGGAGGTGTAGTTCAGTCTGAGTCTGAAGGTCCGAGAACCAGGAGTGCTGGTGGTGTAAGTCCCAGTCCAAGCAAGAGGAGACCAATGTTCCAGCTCAGCAGTGAGAAAGAGAGAGAAAGAGAAACTGACAGAACAATGAAGAGCTTTCGAAGTGTAGAGACCTGAAATCAATGATATCTTCCATTTAATATCCTTCATGGTAAATAACCAAACAATTTAAAATAAATGTTCCGTATTCAATGCATCCCTTGAGAGCAGTTTCATTTTCTATGACACTGACGTTTAGCTGGTACTCGAAAGCAATTTCATTTTTAAATTTCAGAAACCTCATTCTGAAATTTAGGACAGAACCCAAATGCCAGAAATCCATGTTCAATAGCAAATAAAATGAAACTTACATTTTAAAATTTAGAAGATATATTCCATATTATTTTTTATTTATTTTGAAGTATACATATAGAGAGCGTGGCTTACAGTGTGACAGTCAGCACTAAAGAAGACCTTGTCTCTCTAAATTTCTTAGGCCCAACTGGGAGGAATAAAAAGAGGAAGCCTGGTCTCCCCTCAGGGTGCCATGGGAGAGGAGAGGCGGGGCTGCTTTGCTCTTCAGTAACACATGGTTATTGGGCTCCTTGGTCTCTTCTGGACAGTACATGGATTCCATTTTCTGTCCACATCATTTTACCACAAAAACCCCAAATAAATGTTCTGGAGCCCTACCTTGACGTAGATGCCCAATTTGGCTGAAGGATCCAAATCACAAGGCGCTGGGTCCTGTGTTTTCCCCAGTCTTTTATCTCTAAAACCTAGCATAGCACTTGGCACATAATCAGCACAATATAAATATTAATTTAATAAATGAGTATATGATAACTGTGAAGTGAACCCTGCTTCCTTTATATAAATATAAATTGAATATTTTATGAATTTACCCAAAGGTATGCTGACCCCTCCCCCATGCTAATGATATAAGAAATAACATTTCTGGGTATTAATTAAAATTTCTGTCACTTAGTTTAGGGATGGTACTGGGAAAGAACAGCAGAGACAGCTTTCTTCTTTCACTTTCTATGCCTTTATGTAGTAAATTTTGTTTAGCTAATACAAGGTATCCAAAAAAACCCAAAATGAAGTCCACTGCGTATTATCTAAATTAAGATTCTACAAAATTTTGAGGTTGGCCTTAGAATGTACATTGTCCAGATTATGTGACTATATTCAGTCAAATCTTGATAAGATTCTGCAAGTTTTGAAATACATTATATCTTCTAAATTCTTTTCAAAGTTTAATATTTTTCAGGAAGTTCTTTTGTGCTTAAAATTTTCTTCCCATATTTTCTTAAGTTTCTTGCTTGTTCGTCTGTTCTCAGTAGGCATTTCCTAATTTTGCAGTTCCAATTTATGTACTCTACAATTTGATGACAGTTTCAGATAACTAACTAATATACTACCTAGCCCCATATTTTACATAGAAACAAAATAGTCACAGACAGAAAAAGAATACTATGTTAACATTTTCCCACTAATTTCTCTTATTATGTAAATCATAGTAATGGTTGAAGAGAACAATTGTACCTCATTTTAAAAATAAACTCATAGTTGTTCAGCTAAATATTTAAAATGTCACGTAAATGTTCCAATTATTAAAAGCCAAAATGTAATCAGGTAGGGCCTCTGTTATTCAGACAACTTTTACAGCCAAATTTAAATAGTCAAGATTAAAGGAGAATCATTATTTTTAAATTATGTTATAAGATTTTCAAACACCATTGAAGTCCAGATTTCTACCCCTCTTATAGATAGCAGATATTGATTTCTAGAATTTCTGTGTTATCTTCTTTTATAATGTATCTGTTTGCCAACTTAGGTTTTTTGCTTTTCTTTCTTTCTTTTTTTCTTTCTTTCTTTCTTTCTTTCTTCCTCTTTTTGAAACTGAGCATTGGCTGATATAAGTTTTTCAATTCAAAAAGATTAAGCTATTATTTCTTTTGGATTAGATTTAACTTTAATTTCTTGTCTTGGTTGTACCTTTTATATGATGCCCCCAGTGAACTTCATTATATTAATATAGTAAAATATTAAGGTACAAAAGGTAAAAAAAAATAAGGTACAAATCAGAAATATATTTAAACTGTATACATTTTACATTATGTGTATATTAATGTCTCTAAATTTGCATTCTTAGATTGACTCCTGATTTCCCTAAAATGTGATCTTTTGAATGGGTGTGTATGGTGTTGCCTGACGTGGGCTCTAGAAGGATCACTAGGATGATCTGAACTTGCTCTATTTTTTTTAAAGATTTATTTATTTACTTGACAGAGCGAGAGAGATCACAAGTAGGCAGAGAGAGGGGGAGAAGCAGGCTCCTTGCTGAGTAGAGAGCCGGATGCGGGGCTCAATCCCAGACCCTGATATCATGAACTGAGCTGAAGGCAGAGGCTTAACCCACTGAACCACCCAGGCACCCCTGAACTTGCTGTATTTTTTTAGGATATTCAGCTCTTCAAGAAAGACAAGAAAAACAAGTTCTGATAGATTTATAAGAAATACGAATTTTACGTAGTATATAAGCTGGTAGCTTATGAATTATAGGCACAATGTATAATAAATGGCAAACATACATAATAAAGAAGCTAGTAGCTTCTAAAATAAGAACAGAAAAGGAGCAGCTTCTAAAATAAGAACAGAATTGATGTAAGTACAAAAAATAAGTTAATAATGTGTGAAACGTCCCAAAAATAGAGTCAGTGGAGACTATGGCAGAATAAACAAAAGAGTTGACGGTAGAAAGAGATGGAAAGAACAAAAACTGGTCCTGCCATGTCTGGGCTGAAAGCCATCTCACTCCTAAATCAGCCACCCATTGATGATACCTAATATGTTCTTGTTCTGATGCCACGTGTGCTCTATCCAAGAAGTGTAAATAAAATCCATGGCTATTCAGCAGCCTGATGACAAGCTGCTGTGATAGCCTCATATACTTGCCCCTGCATCTCTGAGAACATGCATGTGATCACCGATCTGGGGAACTTTCTCTGAGGGCCCCTTGCTCAAACATGAACTCTGGTGCTGGAAATTTGTGTAAAAACAGATCAAGGTAGTGTGGACTTTTAACCACTTGCAAGGTATCCTCTTTCTTTCTTTCTCTCTCTCTTTCTTTCTTTCTTTCTTCCCTTCCTTCTTTGTTTCAAGATTTTATTTATTTATTTGACAGAGAGAGAGCAAGAGAGCACAAGTAGGGGGAGCAGCACGGGGAGAGGGAGAAGCAGGCTTCCTGCTGAGCGGGGAGCCCGACTTGGGGCTTGATCCCAGGACTCTGGGATTATGACCTGAGCTGAAGGCAGACTTTTAACTGACTGAGCCACCCAGGCACCCCCTCCCACCCTTTTTAAAAATTTATTTATTTGGAGTGAGAGGAGGGAAGGGGCAAAGGGAGAGAGAGAATCTCAAGCAGACTCCTCGCTCAGACTCCCTGTTTCCCAGGGCTTGATCCCACAATCCCAAGATCATGACTTGAACAGAAACCAAGAGTCCGATGCTTAACCAACTGCACTACCTAGGTATCCCATTTGCATGCTATCCTAAGTGTATTACCTTACCTCATCTCTCTTCTTTTGTCTCTTGCTGTGTGATTAAGCAAATAAACAGTGTGATTCGAGCATTTTATTTGGGTTTATAAGTTTTCCAATTCTTTGGTCTCTGGGGTAGCTTACCTGGTAGTGTGGAAGCTAGGAATTGCTTCAGAATAATTTCCTACATGATCCTACCTTGCTAATTTATGTGCCAGGAAAATCTTCAAACCCTGGACAGAGGGTCTAGAGTCAGTTGGGAGTCTAACCAACTAAACGTTCTGGGTCCATAGTTTATGTTAAATGAGCAGGATTTAACTTGCTCAGACATAAATGGACTTATAGGTCATATTGGATCAGTTAGTATGCCATCTCCAAGAAAGACCCAGGGGAAAATAAACTTAAAATCTAGCGGTGAATAAAATATAGTTATATAACTTGCTCTTTATCATTTTGTTCATTGCATTATTATTACAAATAGACCAAATGCATAAACAACATACTTCTGTCAGTAATATTTCTTAGCTAAAACTGAGGTTTGCTTCTTGAAAATAATTTGAGAATTACCATTTTAACTATCCTATGTCTATATCTTTATCACCAAATAATAACAAAAAAGATTACAATCTTTTCCCACAGTTCTTTTTGTCTCCCAAGAAGCAGAAGAGCTGATTTCCATATTATTTATAAATTCTAACTAAGGTAACAAACACATTTTAACAAAATTTCTGCATAAAGTTAGCTCCCAGCCATAAGTTACATTATTTCTTTGCATTCTTTAGTGACAGTCCTGGTTTCCATTCTGGAATAGGATTTTTGATTTTCCTGTGATTCCTGGTCATGAGAAACATAAAAAGAGGATAAATAAAGCATTTTTAGCTCAAAATATTCATTTGTGGGGCAGCTGGGTGGCTTAGTTTGTTGAGCATTCAACTCCTGGTTTCCTCTCAGGTCATGATCTCTGGGTGCTTAGATGGAGCACCATGTCAGACTCTGAGCTTAGCTCTGAGTGTGTTTATCTCTCTCCCTTTGCTTCTCCTCCCACTCATGCTCTCTCTCTTTCTCAAATAAATAAATAAATACATAATATCTTTAGAAAATGGTCATTTGAGGTCAATGTTACTTTTTTATGAAGTATAAATAGAGATCATAAAGTAGTAGTCTTTTTTTTGTTATTGTTAGTGATTTTTTTTTTTTAAATTTTAAATGCCTTTCGGTTCTACGGTGGTGGATATTGCACTCCATCAGAGTTTCTGTCATTCCTTATTGTCTTACTGCTTCACACCATTTCCACTTGTCCCCAGAAGACATTGGAGGCTGTCACTCCATGACTCAAGGCACATTTAAAGTTCAATGGGAACACTGAGGAAGATAAGGATGAAAATCTACTCTTGGTTCTAGTTTCACCAAAAAAGATAAAATTTACTGGATTGTACTAGAACCATACCCTAATTTTCCTTACCTTAGGGGCTTTGAATTGCCTTTGTTGTTAAATGATAAAATGTTATAAAATACATTTTGTTGCTAATTTACCCATTATTTCCTTTTTCCTACTTTGCAGTATTTTTATAAATATTCAAAATCTTCATGTTGAATATCATTTGGTCAAAAATAAATGGACCATCATTATTTATTCAAAAAATCTCTGTCATCTCCAAGAGAAAGATCCAGGAAAAAAGATCTTCACATTCCATGGTAAGATTTCTGCTTCTAGGGATTAAAGAAGATGCATTTTTCCCATCAAATATAACTAAAAACCCTGGAAAATAACACACATATTACATATAATACATATACACACACACAAAATATTTTCTATAGATATAATTTTATGAATTAGATATAATTAAATAATTCAAATACAAATATTATATTAAGAAATCAAATATATAATGAAAAGGATATATACAATACTTAGGCTTATTTTACATACATATAAATATATAAAGTATAAGCATATACTTTAATTCTTATATTTATCTTAATATTTATATTGTATTTATGCTTATATTTATATGCATGTAAAATAAACATAAGAATGATGAAAAGTAGAGTGATGAAAAGTAGAGTGATGAAAAGTTCCTATTTAGACGCAGAATGGACCAACATGAAACCCCAGACTCAAGGAATAACACATGAGTGAGTCCTCTGTTTTGATTTTTCTTTTTTACTTTTTGCCTCTTCTATCCCAGCAGCTAGTAACCTACGCAACACCTGCTCTCTTTAGCTGAAGGCCCTCAGGCTAGCAAGAGAGACTGTTAGACAACAACCGCTCTACTCCACACAAAAACAGAGGTTTAAGGATCTCTACCAGAAAGAGCCTGGTGGCCGATCTAGATTTGCCAGGAGCCCCAGCCAAGGAGGCCAGGTGATACGGATAACTATATTTTTCTTGGTCTACATTTCTATAGGAACAGTTGATAGGAAGGGATAATCACAAATTGTGGTAATTCTCTGGCAATTAGTATTACCCAATACAAATAGTATTACCCAAAGGAGAGGAATTCAACCTGAGAAGTACAAGTGCAGTCTGAGAAAATGGCTGGAGCAGACACACCTCAGACTTTCGTTCCAGCTCCTGTCAGAGAAGAACCCGGTGAGCCCCAGGAGCATGGCAAAGTCCAGTATAATTACTGAGTATAATCAAAATCGGGGGAACAGGCTGAGAATCAGTTGTCAAAAGTGTAGGCCAGCTTTGCTGCCCAACCAAGACTTGTCTTTGGGAATGCACTGAGAGAGGAAATGTTGAGCTGCGGAGAATTGGGATTCATAGGAATGGTTTGAGAAATCAGACCCCACCATGCTAGGGGGAATTCAGGGCTGGCCCTGTACTACGGGACCTGGTACCCAAAGGTCTGAACAGGATGGGAGACCCGAAGCGGTGCCCCAGCCTGAGGAGGGCACAGAGTGGCAGGGTGCGTGGAGTGGAGTTGTGGGTTTGAGGTAGGTTACAACAATTGGCATGCTCGTGGGTCATCTTTTTAAATCAGGGGATGAGTTTAGAAATTGAGTTGGTTGAGATGAATTCAGGATCTTTCCACTCTTGGATTCAATCAACAAATCTATGCATAAATAAAATCCACATCGTGTTCTTTCTTAGAACTGTGGAGTAAAATGCTTATAATCTGTCTTCATTTGTTTTGAAAGTTAATAAGAGGTGGAAACAAAATAATTCAAAATAGCATAAGAAAATATAAAATAAACATGAATGGTGTTTCAGAACAGTAATGCATGTTAATCAGCTGCTTCTCACAATATTTGAAAGGTGCAATGGTAGAATAATCTTTAAGCCAGAAGGGCACAAACCTGTCTCTGACGACTCTGGAGATAACAAAGTAAAAGTAGAAGATTACCCATAAATCATAATTATTCTGGTGCCCAAAAACATTTTATTAATAGAATGATTCTGAAAATCTAAATAATAAATTGTTAAGGAATAAAAATAATTTATAATTTCTACCTTTTAAATACAATATTTACTCTAACTCCAGAAACCAACTATGACACCCCGGTCTTTACAATTAGTTGCATGCATCAACTTCTTGCTTTTTTTACTCCACTGATTTTGGATTCACATTATTAACTGCCTGGTGCTTTTCTCTTTTAAGCACAATGTGTTATGATGCAGAATTAATTTGAAAAGTATTTTCTCAATCTCACCAGTATTTATTCAAGCAGAAAAGCTGAAGAAAAATAAATCCTTTCCGAATAGCTATTTTAAGCTAAAGGGTAAGTGAGATTGGATACTATATGAATGCATACCTACGCACATTAATACATAAAGCAAAGTTTAAAAACATCTGAAACCAGCAGTTGCTTTCTTTGACTTTTCAATTCTGCTTAATCGTAGTGGGATTTCCCCAAACCTTATAAAATGTTGCTGTAAAACCTAAGGATCATCTTTTATCATTTTAAATACACCACTTAGCAGAAACATCATGATTTAGCATTTAGTATAATTTTGGTCGACGAGCTTAAGGTATTGTGTACTTTCAACTCAGTATTAAATTAACTTCTGTCTTAAAGGAAGGCTTAGTCAAGAGTTATAAATTCAATTTTTTTGGTTCCTATTTAGACGCAATGGTTAGTGAATTGGACACTGATCTCTTTTCTTTAAAAAGAGCATACGGATGGCAATTTATTTCCAGAGAGAAGCTAATGCAACTAACTGGGTATTGAGTGTTGTGGCGTGTCCTGGGCACTGATCTAATTGCTTCACATTAACTAACCCGTTTACTCCTCACAGCAGTCTGGAAAACAGGTGCATTTATTCCTCCCATTTCATAAAGAAGGAAAGTCTTGAACAGAAAAGGTAAATCATTTACAGAAGTTGTCAGAGCTAGTAAATTTTAGAGTTCTGTTGTCTTCTGGCTGGCTATAGGATATGCACTTCTGAACTATCAACTATTCCATCCATTCCAAGGTAATGTATTAAAAGAAAAGAAAAGAAAAAAGTCACATGAAAGGGTTGCCTTTTAACTATGTACTCAACAGATATTTGGAAGTCTTTCATCAGAAACTCTATCAAAACATAATATTTTCCTCACCACTTTTGTAGCCAATTGATATGCTTGTAAATTGTGAATGAGATAGAAGAAAAAGCTGAGTTGGCCTAAAACAGTTTTTTTTAAGTTTTGTTTTGTGAGGTGAAATTAAATAAGCATGTGGATACATGACATTGCTTAAATGGTTACCTATCTTTTGCCAGATAAAGGAAAGAAGATGTTGACTATGGCCATAAGGAATGATGTGGGCCCCTTGGTCAAACTGCTGATGAAATGCCTACACCGTCCTCGCCTGCAGTCACACGCTGATGTTCTGCTGGTTTCCAGTCAGCTGAAATGGTCTCTTCTCTTCTGTGGTGAAACTGGTTTTTATTTCTCAGGAGGACACTCTGTGGCAGAGAAGCAGGTTCGATAATTCAGAGCAACTGTCTCAAATGGCCCAGGTTAAGACCTTTTCCAAAGGTCAAGCACTAATCACAACAGCTGCTTAGTTACCCAGCAGAATAATAAATAGTTCCCAAGCCCAGTGTCTCTGTATGTAAACACACTTGGTCTCTGCTCTTCACTGCAACATTTTAAGGTGAATTGCAAAGAGTGCTGTTGTTTACAAAGCAGATGTTAGAGCGTTAATGGTGTACTATTTACAACTCCTGGGTGGATGTTAAAGTTTGCGTTTGCTTGCCTTGAACACTCCGTATCAACACAGCTGCCAGAGATGGTCTGTGCAATGTTTGAAACAGTGTTGGGAGTGGCTGCTAGGAGCCACATTCTCAGCACAGGAATCGATATTAGTGAAATGTGGCTGGTGGTGGTGCATTTCCGTCAGGCTCCTCATCTGTCAATTTGTCTTCTCATATCCAGAGGAATATATCCAATTTATTCATTTTGTAAGACATGTAAGAGACTCTCTTTCCTTCCAAGATGAAACAAAGCAATTGATGTGTATTGTTTTTGCTGCCTACAGCAATGACGTTTCAATATTTAATGGATCTCCAGCCGGGTGGCATTGACCACTCTGCCAAGATAGTAAGAATCCTGGAAAACCAATGCTTATCTTAAGGCTATGGATTTGTTCTGCTACAAGAAAGACAATGACACAGAGTAAAGAATAATGGTGAGCTGGCATTATTTTGGGTGGAGGAAAAAAGGAGTCAACAACCGCCATCTTTAATAAAGAAAGGATTCAGGTTTGGAAGGAGGAAGCATTTGCTATTTATTTATTTTTTTAAAGATTTTATTTATTTATTTGACACAGAGAGAGAGAGAGAACACAAATGGGGAACATCAAGCAGATGGAGAGGGAGAAGCAGGCTTCCTGCCTAGTGGGAAGCAGGGAGCGGGAAGTCTCATGAGGGGCTCAATCCCAGGACCCTGGAGTCACAACCTGAGCCAAAGGCAGACAGTTAATTGACTAAGCCACTCAGGCACCCCAGCATTTGCTATTTAATTCTCAAAAAGAATGTGGTGGAACTCTTTCTGGCGTATATGTCACACACACAAAAATCACAAAAAATTCTTGCAATCTAACAAAGCTAATATTGTACAGTGCTTATACCCATGGCCAATTATTTCTATTTTAAATTGACACATTCATTCAACTTCTGTCCAAGGCATGATTTTATAAACCTTTGGATTTCTTTTTATTGTGGATACCAGTATATTAGTTTTGTAACACTTCAAGGGAGAAAAAAACCTTCTCATGTTTTTTTTTTTTTTTTAGTTTGTAGTTAAAAATTATGAGGTAGTCTATTAATTGTCCTTTCCTTGTTGTTATTTAAAAGCTATTTATGCTTATGGTTTCAGTAAAAGCAATGACAAGTAAATGAATTTATTCCTTAGAAGACCATTATAGAGGGGCTAAGTCAACCCTAAGTTTGAATAGAGTAAAAGTGAAAGTCATATAGGTTAAAAGTAAAGAGTAAATATAAGTAAAGTTATTTTTATCTTGATTCTGTGGTTCAAGTGAATGTATAGGTTTGCAATGCAATGGAAAGAAAGAAAAAAAAAAGAAAAAGAAAGAACAATTCTCCAGTCATCTCACTTCCAGGTAAGGAGCTAAACTTAAGAGATGGTGACTGGATTTCCAATTTCTGGGGGCCAGCTGCTGACCTCAGAGCCCCAACTTCTGACCTACACCCTTATGTATTTGTGGGAGCTACACTTTCTCTTTGCCCTGCAGTGGTCCATTCTCTATCCTTCAGAATAGCACGCTGGTTACAACTGCTCCGCAGGGTTGCTATTAAAACTCTTACTAATCATTTGACAATATTCTTACTCTTCTCGAGAGTTTTTTCCTCACACTGAAAAATGAGATCATGCCTCCATAAGTCCCAAGTATGTTTTCAGTGTCCACAAAGGGCTAGGTTTCTATTTAGGTGAAGCAAGCAGCTGCTGAGTGGTAGGATTTCAGAGGGCCCAACTCCTCCCCCTTCCTTGTCCCATTCCAAAATCTGCTTGCCACACCTGTTCACCAACTAGGACATTCCTTTAACAGGGGACAAAAGCTTTCGATTTATAATTAGAAATATGATTTAGGAAACCCCTCTGCCAGAGAGTTCCAAGCATAGAGGCCCAGGTTACTTTATGGGGTGTCACATTTCTCTTGGCTTTGGCTGTCACCCAGAACACTCAGAAAATCTTTCCACTGTGCCACTCGCGGGCCTCCCAGCATCTCACTGATGTGTAAGCATATGGTCGTGATAATGTGTCTGGGGGAAGCTTTATTAAAATAGACCAATTCAAAAGCTGTTACACATCTTTCAAATGAGAAGTTACAGTATCTAGAGTCCCAAAGGATTATTGCTCTTTGGTACAAAGGTGCAAATTTTCTTAGGAAAATCCTCTGTGAATCTTGAGCACAAAGTTCGAGGTAGTGCCCCCGGCATTAGCCTTTGGTTGACATGATGCGTTTCCTTTTCTTCCTATATCAGTAACGTTCAAATATGATGGAGGTCCATTTTCGAACGCAAGAGTTTTAGGTGTTTTATTGAAGAAAGTAAAAGTTTCACACCATTTTTTTCTAATGTTTCAGGAAACTCAAGGGAAAACTTCCCCATTTGCTAGAGTTTTGGGAAACCTGCCATCACTTGGAGCACCAGGTTGCTGTGTGAGTAGAACTGTGACCTTCCCTGACTATACTCTTCTATGTGTCAGGAAGCTAAGTTCTTGAATGTTTCAGTAGAGACCCGACTTTTGCTGATGCGAGTCTGACTAGTATTCCTGTCCATACAGCAATTATATCACTCATTACCGCATCATTTTGTCTGTGTAGTTCAAACAGTATTAGAAAACTTTATTTTCACCACTGATATCAGTTTGTCAACACATGTAGATTTATCGAGTATCAATGTGTCTGAGGATCCTCGTGGTTTGTGTTTCATGAGGAATCCCTGATGTGATTTACCAGGTCGATGTGTGGCTTATGATTTCCAATAGCTCTAGCAATACATTTTATGTCAGCAATTTATAACTAGAGCTTATTTCACTTTAACTTAACCCCTGCAAAGGAACACTCCCCTCTCAAACCTTCATTACTCCTCCCTTTCAAGTTTAGACCTCTTATGGTTCCAAGCATAGAAGTAAAAAGAGCACCTGCTCTATTTGCACGCATTAGCTGAGACCTTACTTTAATCTAATGCCATCTTCCACTTCTCCAAAACAAGAAAAAATCTTTCCTTTTCCCCAACGATATTTCTATCAGTTTTCTTTGGACTAACAAGATTCCCCACCTACGTTATGATTTCTTCAGTAGACACTGAGTGGAAAAAATTAGTTGACTCTTAGTGAGAAGTGTTCATCACAGAGGATACCCACTCTGGCCAAGATATGTTTTCAATAGCTCCTAACGTCTGTGTATGCCTAAATACGCTTTTAATAGAAGAACATAGGGAAGGAAAAGTTGCTATCAATGCTCCAGGTGCCCGGTGTTGAAGGGCAAAAATTCATTACCATTATTATTGTTGTTTCTGGAGGGAACTTCCTTTGAGGGTTGCTATCAGTTTTTGTTTCCTGGAGGTGGAAATTTTGTTTACTTTTGTCACATACACCCTTTGTTTTGGGAAATTTACCAGGCTGGGTCTTCTAGGTTGACAAAAGTAAAGCAAGTGGTCATTATCACATTTATTGTTCTTGGAGAAAACACAAAATAATTCACACATTGGAATGAAGATTTTAGAATAAAATTTTATGATTCAATCAAATATCTAAGCTGGGCAACTAATCAGTTAGGCTAAATTTTGTTTTGTTTTTCTTCTGGTGAAAAATTATTGTCAGAACCATTTGTCACATGGGTATGTTGTATGATTCTCATGTCAGTCTTCCCACTAGAGCTTTTAAATCCGCCAACCCGAATACCTGGGTGGCTCAGTCATTACGCATCTGCCTTTGGCTCAGGTCATGATCCCAGGGTCCTGGGATCTAGCCCCACATCAGCTCCCTGCTCTACGGGAAACCTGCTTCTCCCTCTCCCACTCCTCCTGCTTGTGTTCCTCTCTTGCTGTGTCTCTCTCTGTCAAATAAATAAAAATTTAAAAAAAAAAAATAAATAAATCCACCAACCCATCAGTTAAGTTTTTTATTCCCCAATAATTGAAATATACTGAATTATTGGGGGTTTCTATGCTTGGTGCTATGTAAGATTTAATAAGCTAGATTTGGGGAAAATAATCGTTCTTTGCATTCTCTTTAGTAGGCTCTAGAGATCAGACTATATCTCCTAGGGATTGGGTTAGAAGGGGGAATTTGGAAACAGAAATATTTCCTGAAGGAAATGAATGGTCCTACTGTTCTCTGTTCTTCACTGAGCCCACCTTAGACTGGAGAGAAGGCAGACTTTTCTTGTTTTGGAGCTTAAGAGCAAGCAATTGTTGGATTCAATGTTTACATTTTCTGGAGACGCTTGATGACAACTCACAAGATATAGGCAGGGATCTTGAGATCAAGTCAGGTTCCTGTGGGCCCTAGGAGTGGTTTGTGCTATTGATCATGTAATTGACACATGAAGTTTATTTCTGTTACACCTTGTATATCCCAGATATTCTGGAAATAAAAATAATGCATACAGTCTGCCCTCACTTTTGCTTTGAAGTCTTAAGGTCTACCATGAAGTCAACACTCAGAGTAAACGTCAGTGAGGAATTGAGTTTAATAACAAGGAGAATTCATTGTATCTTGTCAATAATTCTAAGAGAGAGGTGATTTGCCTATCTCTTTTTGACAGCTAGGGAAACAAAGGGAAAGAGAGATTAGGGACCTTCCCCTAAACTACACGGCTATGTGTGGAGTTTAACAGCCACAGAGTTCCGCTGGTTTATTTTTTCTTTCATTCACACGTTTATTTTTGCTCTCTCTAGTGCCAGTCACCATTTGTCTTTTTTTTTTTTTTTTAAGATTTTATGTACTTATTTGTGAGAGAGAGAGAGAGCACGCACACATAAGCTGGGGGAGGAGGGCAGAGGGAAAGGAACAAGTGGACTCCCCGCTGAGCAGGAAGCCAAATATGGGGCTCAATCCCAGGACCCCGGGATCATGACCTGAGATGAAGGCAGATACTTAAGGACTGAGCCACCCAGGTGCCCCACCAGTCACCATTTGTTCTGAAGGATACAACAATGAATAAGACAGAAAACATCTCCACTCTTCTGGGGCTTATAGTCTATTGGGGCAATGGCAGTGGGAGAAAGAATCACCTACCTGGAAGAATTCATAGACTAGAGAATAGTTCCTCAAAGATACTGAGAAATTTCTCACCAAAGGAAATATGAGAATGGATGGGCTAAACATGTAACGACTTGCAGAGCTAATGGTTTGACAATTAGGGTATTGGATTTTGAACATCAAGAAAATGAATTTAATTATAATTAGAATATGGCATCAGCAGCAAGATGATGCCTTAAAAGAAAGAATATTTGTTGTTTTTTAGAGATTTATTTATTTACTTTAGAGAGGGAGAAGGAGAGAGCCAGTGCATGGGTGAGTAGGTGGAGGGGCAAAGGGAAAGAGAATCGCCAGCAAACTCCCCACTGAGTGTGAAACCAGATGTGAGGCTCTATCCCAGGATCCTGAGATCATGACCTGAGCTGAAATCAAGAGTTAGACACTTAACTGAATGAGCCATCCTGGTGCCCCTAGAAGCAAGAATATTTAACCATAGTAATGCTTCATTACCTTTCACACTAAGATAGATAGATAGATGATAGATAGATATATGTGTACACACACACACACATACATGTCCATTCATATCTATCTATCTATATATAAAGAACAGCTTTCTGAGGAAAATGAATGTACTCAAAAGATCTAGAATTTGGATGGGGGACAAGAAAGAAGGGAGAGAGGTTATATATATTGGTATAATAGTTATCACATAGAGACAGTAAGTGATTTTGGATACATTTCCTATCCCTTGTGTTTATGACATTTGAGTATCTTTTTGTTTTTGCTGAATGGTCATGAGGCTTACAAGTTTTGTATGGCATACTATATTCTTTTCATTATCATGGTAGTTTTCCCTGCTGAGTCTTTAAAGCCACCAACCTACCAGTTTCTTTTTCTTTTCTCTCGGCTGGTGCTTCCCTATGTGATTTAGCCAGCTTAATTTTCTCGAGTTTATATTTTTATTTTATGATGTGGACAAAGCTAGAGACTGTTTATGAGGAAACTTATAAAGAAAAAAAAAAAACTCAAAGTCATTCGGTAAGTGATTTCTTTTTTTACTTGCTACCTGATGGCCCTAAATGCCTTCAACACATGGAGAACACAGTTTTGTTTTGGTTTTTTTTTAACCAAAACTATTGTGGAGAAAATGAAAAGCAACAGGTAATGACTGGAATGGTCTAATTTACAGTAGGAGTTTTAAATGAATTTTCTACAGATTTGATCCTTAGCTATGCATTCTTTATGTATTTCTTTGGAGAATACAAATTTATTTTGTATAGAAAAAAATGGAACAAAAAGTTCTTTAAATGGAATTGGCCAGCTTTAGTCAGTGGTAAAAATAATATATATACCCTTACTATGTTATGCTCATGTAACCTCGTTAAGGTACAATTATGCTTCTATTTTATCTTCTCTGATTCTTCAAACTCACTGGTGGTCTTTCCTCTTTTATCACATAAAAGCATGATTACCCAAAATAAATATTCTTCTCTATAAACCTCAGATTCAGAAACTCCATGAATATTAAATGTGGTTTTTTTCCTACTCTCCTAAATAAGATAGGGGGGGGAAAGCAAGAAATAGAGATTTCAGATATTTTGGGTAGAATAATAGAGGTTTTTACATTATATTTAAGAATTGCAATTTTATATAAGTGTGTATTTATAGGGAGGCTCAGAAAGTTATAAGGAAGGTTTGGAAATCTGTGTGTATTTAGGAGAAGTTCAGAAAACGATAAGGAAAGTCTGCTGGCATTTCTGCTCATGACCATTGCTCTGTTCTTCTAGCTCAGCATATGGCCTATCTCCGTGAACACGACAGGTGCACTTAGCAAATGTATATTCTTCAGGGACTGTTCTACATATGCTTAGTCGTGGTGTTAACATTACTTAAACCTTTCATATACTTTTAAACTTTTATCTAATTTTTCTATCAATTATTGAGAAAGGAAATAATAAAATCCTGAATTGTGGATTGATTTATTTTTCCTTTGAATTATGTCAAGTTTTTTTTCCATGTATTTTGAGGACTGCATACACATTTAGGATTATTGTATGTACTTAATGAATTCACTCTTAACATTATGAGATCTCTCTCATTATCTCTGGTAATATACTCCTTGTCCTGAAATTGACTTTGTCTGATATTAATATGGCAATACCAATATTTTTGTGCTAAATGTTGCCTGGCACTTCTATTTCCTTCTTTTACTTTTGACAGGTCTTTATCTTTATATTTAAGGGTCATCTCCTGTGAACAGCATATACTTGGGGTTTTCTTTAGGGATTATAATAATCATCCTTATTTTATCACAGTCTGCTTTTAATGCTATTGTAACACTTTATGATTATCTTAGAAAATTATAACATCCTTTATGTATTTTCATCATGTATTTTATTTCCATAAATGTAATGAAGCCCATGATATAGTTATTTTTGGTTATGGAATCAACTAACTTTTATGTTTCCTGTTTTTAACTGGTTTTAAATAATTCAATAAGAGAAAAGATATTGTTGTCTTATTTACCCAAACAGTTACAATTTTTAGTGCTCTTTATTTTCCCTGTAGATCTGAATATCTATCTGGTATCATTTATCTTCTGCTTGAAGAACTTCCTTCAAAATTTTTTGTAGGGTGATTATATCCATTGTAAAGTATTCTTGGCTTTTGTTTATATAAAACAACCTAAAAAAGAATGTTCCTCCATTCCCACCACTGTATTTCCATTTGTATAATTTCTGTTGACCTGTTTTTAAATTCACTGATCCTTTCTTTTAATTTCCTCATTTGTAATTATGTAATCCAAAGATTTTATAGATACTGAATAGGTTTTTCATATGGTTATAATTGTTTCATATGATTTGTTTTAGCTTTTTAAAAAACTTTTATTTAAATTCAGTTTAGTTAACATATAGTGTATTATTAGTTTCAGAGGTAGAGTTTAGTGATTTATCATTTGCAGATAACACCCAGTGCTCATCACTTCACGTGCTCTCCTCAGTGCCCATCACCCAGTTATCCCATCCTTCCCCCCACTTTCTCCTGAGAAACCCTCAGTTTATTGCCTATAGTTAAGAGTTTCTTATGGTTTGCCTTTCTCTGTTTTTATCTTATTTTATTTTTCCTCTTCTCCTATGTTTGTTTCTTAAATTCCATGTATAAGTGAAATCATGTGTTATTTGTCTTTCTCTGATTGAATTATTTCACTTAACATAATACCTTCTAGTTCCATCCATGCCATTATAAACGGCAAGATTTCATTCTTTTGATGGCTGAGTAATATTCTTCTTTGCCCATTCATCTCTTGATGGACATCTGGGCTCTTTCCATAGTTTGACTATTGTAGAAATTGCTGCTATAAACATTGGGGTGCATGTGCCTCTTCAAATCATTAGTTTTGTATCAATTTGAATAAATACCTAGAAGTGCAATTGCTGGGTCATAGGTAATCCTATTTTTAAGTTTTTGAGGAAACTCCATATTGTCTTCCAGAGTGGCTGCACCAGTTTGCATTCCCATCAACAGTGTAAGAAGGTTCCCTTTCTTATATGGTTTATTTTAAAATTTTTGCATAAATTAAGTCCATTGCTGTTAATTTCATACCATGTTATATCAGAGAATCTCTCCTTTGATTTTATTTTCTTTTAAGTATGAGTCATATTTTCCTGCTACTTCTCATATCTATTGATTTTCTATTAAATACAGGATATTTGAGTGATGCATTATAAAGACTTAGAATATGTTATCTTCTTCTAAAGAGTGTTGAATGTGGTTTTACCTGGGAGTTAAATTGCTATTGATTATGCTGAACCTATGGAGTCTTGATTTTAGTTTATGTTATGATGTGTCTATTTTGGTTTTCCCTTTAATCATGGTATGTGGACCTTATTCCTAAGGCATAGTTATTCTTGGGTTTTAATAAAAATCCTACTTTGTTTATTATTCTCTTACTTAGCAGAGCTTGAACTTTTTTTTTTTTTAAGTTTTATTTATTTATTTGACAGAGAGACAGTGAGAGCAGGGAACACAAGCAAGGGGAGTGGGAGAGGGAGAAGCAGGCTTCCCGCTGAGCAGGGAGCCCGATGTAGGGCTCCATCCCAGGATCCTGGGATCATGACCTGGGCCAAAGGCAGTCACTTAATGACTGAGCCACCAAGGCACCCCAAAGCTTGAACTTTCAATACTGCCTCCCTAGCAGTGAACAATTTTTGGACTTTCTCTCTGATCTTTCAAATTTCTTCCTCCTCCTTCTTGTTTTCTTCTTTTTGGGGCAGGGGTAGAGGGTGAGAAGGGCAAAGGAAGAGGGAGAATCTTAAGCAGGATCTACCCCCAGCCCTGAGCCCCCCTCAATGTTAGATCTCATGAGCCTGAGATCATGACATGATCTGAAATTAAGAGTCCAATGCTTAACTAATTGAGCCACCCGGTATCTGTTCTTCCTGTATCGTCTAATGGGCTTTTTGGATTCTTGTCACACAGATGCCCAGCCAAGTTGCAATCAATGATGTGAGGGAAATTGCATGCAGACTTGGGGCTCCTAGATGTCCCCACATCCTCTTCTGGACAACTTAAAATTTCAGACTCTGACCTCTGAAAGCCCAGTGAGACTTCGGTTTTTAGTTTGAGTTCTAGTCCTCATAAAATGTGTAGACAGTGATGTGGCCTCAGGAAAAAATTTATATAAGTGTTAATTTTACCAATATGTTTCCTGTTTCAAAAGATGAATTTGCCCTAAAAGTTCTCACCACTGTAAAAAAAAATGTTTTTTTCTTTTCTTTATACTGTATCTATATGAGTAGATGCTAACTACACCTATTGTGGTAATCATTTCACAATCTCTGTAAATCAAACCATCATGCCAGACACCCTAGACTTATATAATGATGTATGCCAATTATTTCTCAATAAAACTAAGAAAAAAAGGGAAATTGAAAAAAAAGATAGATTTGCTCTACTTTCTACTTGTTTGTTATTTTGCTCTTTTGTGCCTTCAAATACAGGTTTTTGTATTTTACTCAAAACTTACCATTTTTGGAGTGACTTCGTGGCTCACTTGTTAGGCGTCTGCCTTCGGTTCGGGTCTATGATCTCAGGGTCCTGGGATTGAACCCCACATCGGGCTCCCTGCTTGGCGGGAAACCTGCTTTTCCCTCTCCCACTCCCTCTGTTTGTATTCCTGTTCTTGCTGTCTTTCTCTCTCTCTGTCAAATAAATAAACAAAACAAAACAACAACTTACCATTCTTCTGGGGCTCCTGGGTGGCTCAGTGGGTTAATGTCTGCCATTGGCTCAAGTCATGATCTCCGGGTCCTGGGATTGAGCCCCACATCAGGTTCCCTGCTCAGTGGGAAGTTTACTTCTCCTCCCTTTGATTGCCACTCCCCTTGCTTGTGCTCTCTCCATCTTTCTCTGTCAAATAAATAAATAAAATCTTAAAAAACAACACAGGACTTATAATTGTTCTAACTGGAGTTAGTATGACATACATTACTTTGACATCATTAGGAACAGAATTCTTCTGTGTTTTCCTTTCAGAAATCTATCTGATCCGTTATAAGTATCTACTTTCTAAAATCAAATCGTTTTATGTACTAATATCCTTTTTACGATAGATATTTTTTAAGTACTGGAATATAGCACTTTTATTAACACATTATATCCTTCACAATTTAGGGAATTGTGACAAGTAAACTAGAGTGGCTGAAAAAAAAATGTTTTGTTTGTTTGTTTTTCCCCCTTCATCATAGTGTGATGGCTTCATTATAGTGTAACCTGGTCTTCAAAGTGAGATCTAAAACGTGTAAACTGATTTGCCAATTATTAACAATATATTAATAATATTAATAATATATTAATATATAATATATTATATAATATATTACTAATGTTTGCCAAATATTTAAAAGCAACATTTCCTGTTATGTCTTTGGATGCTGTATTCCTGACACTGAAACTACAGATGGTAAAACCAATTCAATTAACATTGGTTTTTTCTCAGTAGGAGCAGCTACTGGCTCAGTTACCGGGATTTCAGATCAGAATCCATGTGATCATTAGAGTGTGGGTCAAATAAATGAGGACTAACAAGGATGTTCAGCCAATAAAAACTTGGCCAGAACTTGGCCTTACTAATGTTATCTATTTGTAAGAGGGTATGATGTACTGATTTCTTTGCTGGGGATTAATGTCTTTAAAGACAGACTCTTTTAAATTTTTCTGAACCTGATGAAATGCACTTGTCATCTACATTCCTTACTCTGTCACATAGCACTAGATTAATAACTGTTCTTCTGCATCATGAAGAGATGCCCTCAACTCCATATCAATCTTCTAGTCTGTTGAGCATTATTTTCATTAAAAATTGTTATGTCCTGATGAGTATAGAGGTATTCTTTATAAAGGGCTGCTGATTGGGATTAGTACACATGCCTGGCTTTTACTGAGAAAATCTCATATCCACTGATTCTGAATTTTCTTCCATCTTAAATGGAGAACTATAAAATATATTTTGAAAAGAATTTTCTGAGGATCAAATGAAATAGTGTAAACAAAAATAATTTTATGTTATAAAGTGTTAAATGTTTGTTATATTAAGGGTATATTTTCTTATTTAATATGATTTCAGTTCCCTTGGGTTAAAATTCCCCAAAGTTACACCTAAGAAGTTTCACTGGAAAGTTTAACCTTTTATAAGGGACAAAAGACTTAGAACATAAACCAGGCAAGTTTGTCAGTTAATAGATTGATGATAAACAGGGCACAGATAATAAAGAAGAAGCACTCAAATTGTCAAAGAATCAATTTTAGTGCTGGAAAGCTGAAGGGCTCACTCAGGCTTTCATAACAGAGAGAACTGAATTCACATACAGGTCTGCGTTTCATATCTGGGTACTTTGGGCAACATACTTAAATCCTCCAAGCCTCAATTTCCTCATTCTTACATAAGTTTAATAGTAAGTCTATTTCTGAGAGATGAGTGGGTCATAATGAAAAATGTGTGTGTAAGTCACTGAGCAAGGGCCCAGAACAGAGTGAGCCTCATAGGATGTTACTGGTTATTCTTATTAACTCAACAATAAGGATGTGTCAAGTATTTTCCCCAAGTATAGTAAAATGATCCAAATAAAATTCCAATTGGAAAATTAATAAAATTAATGAAATTAACTCTTATGCACTGAATTATGCCCCCCCCCATTTTTTTTCCCACATGCTGAAGTCTCAACCCAGTTCCTCTTAGTGTTGTAATTGTATTTGGAGAGAAGGTCTGTAAAGGGGTGACTGAGGTAAAATGAGGCCATTAGGGTGGGCCCTACTCTAAAATGACTGATGATCTTAAAAAAAGAAGAAATGTCAGGGATGTATCTTCAGAGGGATGACCATGTGAAGAGGTAGTGAGGTGTCTATCTGTCAAGGAACAGAGATCTCAGATGAAACCAGCCCTGCTGGCTCTTTGACCTTAAACTCCCAGCCTCCAAAACAAGAAATGTCTGTTGCTTAGTTCATTCAGTCTGTGCTATTTTGTTATGGCACCTCTGGAAACTGATGCACAAAGATTTAGAATTTTATTTTGGGAGGCAGTTTTTATTTTACGAGGAAGCCTTCAGCTGAGATTTTGGATGGGGAAGGTCCTGTAAATTGCCAAAAGAGGACAGGTACTTAACTTATTTGAAATACACCCAGCAAGGAATATTTCAGAATATGATCATTTTTTTTTAAGATTTTATTTATTTGAGAGAGAGTGAGAGAGAGAGCACAACCAGAAGGAATAGCAGAGAGAGAGGGAGAAGCAGGGACTCCCCTCAGCAGGGAGCCTGATGTGGGGCTCCATCCCAGGACACTGAGATCATGTCCTGAGCTGAAGGCAGAGGCTTAGTAGACTGAGCCACCCAGGCACCCCAGAAAATGTTCTTTTTATTTTATTTTTTAAAAGATTTTATTTATTTATTTCATAGACAGAGATCACAAGTAGGCAGAGAGGCAGGCAGAGAGAGAGGAGGAAGCAGGCTCCCCGCTGAGTAGACAGCCCGATGCGGGGCTTGATCCCAGGACTCTGGGATCATGACCTGAGCCGAAGGCAAAGACTTTAATCCACTGAGCCACCCAGGTGCCCGAGAAAATGTTCATTTTAAATTAATAGGAATAATTATAATAATCATGACCTTGACTTATGGTATAACTATACTAATTGCTTTATGCATAGTATCTTATTTGATTTTATTAACATTCTGTAAAAAAGTTACTGTTAATTACATTTTAGTAAGATGAAATTGAGACTTAGATGAATGAAAACCATGGAATGAGTAAGGTTGGAGTTTGGGATGTGAGTTATGGTATGTCTGACTGCAAACCCTGTACTCTTAACATGACTGCAAACCCTGTACTCTTAACAATGTGACTATTCTAATATTCATAGTATATATAGTAAATGTTCCTAAATATTTTTAGGAATCAATGAAATAAGTGAAATTAAACAGCAATATAAATAGCTGACCCAAGGAAATTTAAGCATTCATATGAATCACACACCCACACACACCCACTCACACACATGCATGCGTACTAAGAATTTGCTCCAATGTTAAAATTGCCTAGAGCCAATAATCAATGTGCAAACAAACAACAACAACAAAACTAAACAACCACAGAAACAATAGAGTAGTGGTATTTCTAAGAAGGGGTTTGATACAGAGGAAACAGGGAGTAAACATTTAGTTAGGGACAGAGTATGTTCAGGGATTCTCTTTAGTCAATTTGAGTTTCATTTTTTAAATTTATTTATTTTTTTATTTTTTTCAGGTTTTTATTTAAATTCCAGTTAGTTTTAGTCATATTTCAAGTCTGTTTAGAAAGCTGATATTGACACATCCCTGCAGACATATACTTCAAGAAACCTTTCCTTATAATCAATTCTGCTAATTTTCTTTGTCTTTCTACATCCTGAAGGATACCTTCTTTAGAAGACTTGTATGCAATCTATAAACCAGCAATAATCTTTTCTCAAGGTTTCTATTTCAGATTCATTTGGGATTTAGTAACATTTTGCCACACTCTGAGTGGGAAGATCCGGCTCATTTTTTTCTGAATAATGAAGGACCCCAGTGATTCATGATCTTCACTGAAAGGAGGGACATGGAGGCAGAGAAATAAGTGAATATTGACTTCTCCTAATATCTCCAAAGTCTGAAAACTCTAAATATGCTTCTCAGATAATTGTACAAAAAAGAGAATTTGGGTGAGGCAGCTGATTGATTTCTTACTCAAAAGTAAAGTAGGGGTGGCTGGGTGGCTCAGTAGGTTAACCTTCTGCCTTTGGCTCAGGTCATGATCCCAGGGCCCTGAGATTGAGGGAGAGGGAGGGAGAATCTCAAGCAGAGTCTGTACTGAGCTCTGAGCCCAGTGCAGGGCTTGATCCACAACCCTAACATCATGACCTGTGGTGAAATCAAGAGTCGGACACTTAACCGACTGAGCCACCCAGGAGCCCTGAAAATGTTGTCTTTGTTGTCTGTGTCTGTGATTGTTGCCAAGTGATAGAATTGTTGACAAATTTTAATTTGTCTTTAAACCTTCTTTATACTCCATTTAGATTTAGTATAAAATATAAATATTTTATGATAACATAGAGTTTGCATCTTATCAAAAGACATAAAGTTATTTACTTTTTAGTGAGAAGCATATGTACAAAGATGATAATACAGGGAAAGCTACTTGACTTATTTTACTTTTATTCATTGGATTTTTATGTTATTAATTGGGGAATATTTTATACCTTCTCAAGTCACAATAATTACTTAAGTAATTAAATGCATATTATTTTTGTCTACTTAATATGGGAACATTTCCCTGTATTTTTACCGAATCATTTTTTTGTGTGTGCTATAGTCGTATTTTTAATCTCTATGTCTGACAAGACAACAGTATGATAAGTACATTTTTAGATGCTTTTAGTTTCCTTCTTTTTACTTCTTTGAATTTTAAAATTTTCTTGTAAAAATGTCTGAATTAAAGATTTTAATTAGAAATCAAACAACAAAATCAAAAAGTGAAAAAGGAATTTTCTAAAAACTTTTGATGTGTAAGTGACAAAAATGATTTCATACGGAGGTACTGGAATATTCTGGGAAAGCGTTTGTGTTTCTTCATATAGTATGATTGGGAAGCAGATACTGCTAGTTGCCTAATCAACAACCACTCTTTTCCTTTTCTACAAATGGAATCACATTTTTCTCAAGGTGGCAGTATGTATAATTGAAAACCCTTCTCCACCCACCCTTGCATGTGACACAGTGTTAGCAAATGAGATGTATATTGCGGAGGAGGTCTGGGGTAGTTTTTCTCTTCCCATATAGATGATGTCTCTTCCTCCTCATTACAGGCCTGTGGTGCCTTAACACCATGGTTTCCAGAAAATTAATAGTTCTTAGATTCATTACTGCCTTTAGAGCAGGTAGAATGAACCCCTGTGAGCCCCATGGTAACACTTCTCTAAATCTCTTGATTTATGTTCTTAAAGCAAAATGTGACCCTGTCTGAATGTCATGAAGGGTTTCAGATTGCACCAACGAGGATACTGCTCTGAAGATTGGAGGACTTGAGCAGCGGTACCGAAATAATTTAAGTAAGAACGGCTATGAATCAATTAATTTGTCAAATCTAGTCTATCAAATAACATACTCATATATACATTTATATTAAAATATATTTTCCTCAATCGTGCTGAATATATGTTTCTTATTTCTTCTCATCTTCTAAATAATGGTCTGGAGACCCTCACAAATTTGTGTGCTATTCAAAACACAACCAGACAAACGAGGTACGCTTTGCTTTATTAAGTATTTCATATTTGTTCCAAATTTGTAAATATATAATGATGTAAAATGTAGAATATGGTACCAATTCCATACATTGGCATCCAAATAGGTATTACATGTTAGAATTAAGAATAACTTTACCTTATAGAGAATTTAAGTAATTTAGTAATTTTCAGCTTTCTATTAAAAGGTCATTGATAGCAAGCTTATGGTAATGATGCTAGCTGGCGTGGTTAATAAAGCTGAACTGAAGGCAAAAATTTGGCCAAGGAGCCAGAATATTCTTTGAGCAATATAGAGTACATAGTTAGAATTTTTGCTAGAAAACGTATCTTCAGCTTTTCCAGGATTGATAATATTTTTGCAACAATTCAAAGATGATAGTCTAAATTTTCCACACTTGTTCAAAGATACAAATCTTAATGAAGCCCCTGTAAATTTTTTTTTAAGATTTTATTTATTTATTTGACAGACAGATATCACAAGTAGGCAGAGAGGCAGAGGAAGTGGGGAAAGCAGGCTCCCCGCTGAACAGAGAGCCTGACTGACTGGGCCTTGATCCCAGGGCCCTAAGTTCATGACCTGAGCCTAAGGCAGAGTCTTTAACCCACTGAGCCACCCAGGTGCCCTGAAGCCCATGTAAAGTTTAACATACAATTACCTTTGGATTTATGGTTGAAATGCCATCAACATGTTATAGTAGACTAGACACAAGAAGCACAAGAACAGGTGAAACAACAGATGTTCGACTAAAGAAGTCGTGCTTTGTGTTGAAAAATTAAATTAATTTCGAATATGCATTAACCAGGCTTTTTGGTGGGAACTGTTACTTACAATTATTAGTTTAGTAAAAGCTTATGGAAAACTCAGAGATTTAAACTTGGCTATTTTTGTTTTAAGGGGATTAAATATTTTAAATGTTTTAGATTAAGGTTTTTTGGTCCCTAAATCAAAATAGACTACATGTAAAATATGTTACAAAATAAATGTTCCATGAAAATATAACAAAATTAGAACAAGGAAATGATAAGGTTTTCACACAAGTAAACACTAAAGTATTTTCACGAAATTATCTTATAACCAGTATAGCCCAAGGAATAGTTGTGATTTTTTTTTTTAAGATCTTATTTATTTATTTGACAGTGAGAGCACAAGCAGGGGAAAGAGAGAGGGAGAAGGAGGCTCCTTGCTAAGCAAGGAGCCTGATGAGAGGCTCAATCCCAGGACCCCAGGATCATGACCTGAGATGAAGGTAGATGCTTAACAACTGACCCACCGAGGTACCCCAGGAATAGCTGTGACTGAGCAGCATATTTCTGTTCTTATTTTCTTATTTTATCTAAGCTTTTACAACTCTGGAAAAGGAAGAACTTAAAAAATACTTTGTATATCCAGATATTATTGTAAGAGATAGTAAAATTGGTGATATTAAGAGATAACAATTTAGGGGCGCCTGAGTGGCTCAGTGGGTTAAAGCCTCTGCCTTCGGCTCAGGTCATGATCCCAGCGTCCTGGGATCAAGCCCCGCATCGGGCTCTCTGCTCCGCGGGGAGCCTGCTTCCTCCTCTCTCTCTGCTTGCCTCTCTGCCTACTTGTGATTTCTCTGTCAAAAAAAAAAAAAAAAAAGCAATTTATACAGTAAAATTAAAATATTTTTCAAATTATATGGGAAAATGAAAATTTTTAACTTGGGGCCTCATGTACATGTAAATGAAAGATTCATTCTTGAATCAAAGTATCAATTTAAGAATTTTATTGATATTTCCAATTGCTCTCACTTCAGCAGAGCAGTCCTTTATTAAAATGTGAAATTAATAATAAAAAAAGTTACCTACTTATAACCCAGCACATATTTAATTTGGTATTGCTGCTAATAAAATACGAATAATGTAAAAAAAAACTTGCTAATAAACTTATTAACTTATTAACTTATTAACTAATAAAATCATTGGTGATTTAACTAAAACGAAGGTGAGAAAAGATTTTGTGGGATAAATACATAGTGACTCAAATTATGTTAGTCTTTATTATTTTACTTAACCCAGACATTTCAGACCCGACAACAGAACACATGGACATGCATAATAATAACTGATTTCAAACTACTCAATAATATGTCAACTTTCAATCATATAAAAAGCATATCGTTGTGCGTTTAAAAAATTTGTTCTTAAAAAGTATATTTACACATATGGTGTGTGGGCCTGCATTTCTATTCTTGTCCTGGGCCTTGGAAATATTAAAGAACAGCCTGTCTTCATTACACAGAGTAATCAAGGAACAAAGAGCAGAGCTAACGTCCATAAGGACAGGAATGAAAGGGGGAAAATGAAAAGTTAAAGAAACTGATACCTGTTGAGCCACTCATATGTGCTAAGGTCAATTCCACATCATTTAATTTTTATAAATGCTTGAGACAGGTGGAGTAGGTCAGTTTCAGAGATGAAGAAATTAAGACTAAGTAGTATTTTATAATTTTCCAAGTTCATTTTGCTAGTTATGTGGAAGAGCCTGAATTCAGAGCAAGGTCAGTCTTTGCTGGCTCTAATTATGCAGCTGTTTCTAAACTTAGATTGTAAAAGTAAATGAAACGTGTCACAATAGAAGACAGACCATAGTAGGCACAGAAACTATTATTATAGAAAACTGGTAGAGATATTAAAAAAAAAACTCAGCATGGAAAAAAGAAAATAAGAATGTTTTAGAATTTTAGAAATACTCAAGTTTTAAATTCTAGTAGAAGAATTAAAAAATTTAACAGTTATCATAATGAATCTACAAACTGTCCACATTCTAAGAATATGGTAGATGAGATGATAGGAAGTGATGAAATATTCAGGAAATAGTGTTGAGTAGTTTTATTACTACATTGATCAAAATAAGTTGAGGATGACCTAACTGTACATTGCAAACATTTAACAACACGCAAAAATGAAGACCCTAAGAGTATTTTTATAATTTTGAGGTAGAATGGCTTTTTGAGGTACGATGCCAAGTCAGGAATCATATAGACAATATATTACAGTCTTACTTTTTCTAGAAAGTTAAACTGAGACAACATTGGAACACTAATTAAAAAACAACAACAAACAAACAGGATTTAGATTATTTAAATGAAAAAAAAAATCTTACAAATTGACCCCTCCTCAGAAAATGGGCAAATGACACCAATGAGAATTTATACAAAAAGAAATACAAGTGCTATTTGCCCGCTGGGGGAGTAATGTGTTTTATCTCTGTTTTGCTTTTTGCACTCATCTTTCTTGGGGTATTATTCTAAAGTCCCTGTTGCAGAAGTATCCAAAATTTAGCACCCAATTGTTAGACATGTTTCTATTTAGCGCCTTACTAAATCTTAGTCCCTAGTGTGGCATCTGCTTAAAGAAATTTGTCTCAGAGGCTGGTTACAGCTCCAGGGCAAGGATCATAACCAGGATTTTTCTAGGGATAAACCAAAATGTGTGTGCATGTTACCCACTTTTGATCACTGTGCTAAAACCTAGGTTGTACAAATGATCACTGACTGGGTCTTGTATTATCTCCCCCTAACAAGTATGCAAGTGGGGTATCTCTGACTGGCACACCAACAGAGGCTTCACCATTTGGCACCAGGGAGAGCTTAACAGGGTCATGCACCCTAACTTCCCAATTACTGATAAGGGTTTAAGGATTTTCTTTTTCTAAGGTAATTTGCATTTCAATAAGTAATAAAGGATTAGGCCAGTTAATAAAGACTAATTTATGAAGCTAAGACTTCACACAGCCTTGGGACCACTGGCTTAGGCATGTAGGAGGGCCAGAGGCCTTTCACAATCTCTCAACTGGCCAATGGAAGCACATGCTTCCCTGGGCCCTGCAGGTAAGTCGGTGGCAACACTGAAGATTTCTTCCACTGACTCTTCGAGAAGAGTGGGGACAAAGAGCACAGATGCCAATTTACTTTCCAATTATTCAACCATTGCTAGTTCTTTCCCTTTGAATAATAATTCCACCCATCCTACATCTATAAAAAGGCTTAATTCCCTGTTGGTAATTCCCAAATTGATTATTTTAGGTAGGCAAATTATGAGAACAATTTTATATGTCCTAGCCAGTGTCTGCTTGATAAAGAGAAGTGAGCAAAAATAGTTCTCATTTTTAGTATATGTGCTGCCGAAGCGAGCACCAAAAATAGTTCTCAATAAATCAAACAAATCAACTTTTTAAAAAGGCTTTGCAATAACAAAAAATTGAAATAAGGTAAGAATAGTTTACCAGATGGTACAACACATTATTTTTCCAAATAAACTGTTTAATGAAGACCCTTGGTGATCTCATTGAGGTGCATAGACCTAAGGCCTGGGTATTTCGGTATCATTTTCAGACACATTTCTGCCGATAACCCATTTCAGCTGAAACTTTACCTGTAACAGAGCACTTAGACAATCAATATCAGCATCTCAGAGCAGAGCTTACCCCTTAGTGAATCTTTACTGCAGTTTATAGAGCATTTATTATACTCTCCTCTCATTCTTTTGCTGCAAAGGTATTGCAGTGTATTTAACCTAGTAGCTTCTAGGTCAGACATGGTATGTGGCTATTAAAGAGTATTATGCCATCTCTTTAGCAGAACATCTAGAGAAAGACAAGATTTGGTTTGGTCCTCACTGTTTGCACCATTTAGGGAAACGTGGGGCTCGCTATTAAAATAAAGTATAACCCAAAGAACAAAAAATCCAATCAAGAAATGGGCAGAAGACATGAACAGACATTTCTGCAAAGAAGACACCCAGATGGCCAACAGACACATGAAAAAGTGCTCCACATCACTCAGCATTAGGGAAATACAAATCAAAACCATAGTGAGATATCATCTCACACCAGTCAGAATGGCTAAAATTAACAAGTCAGAAATGACAGATGCTAGCAAGGATGCGGAGAAAGGGGAACCCTCCTACACTGTTGGTGGGAATGCAAGCTGGTGCAACCACTCTGGAAAACAGCATGGAAGTTCCTCAAAAAGTTGAAAATAGAACTACCCAGCAATAGCACTATTGGGTATTTACCCCAAAGATACAAACTTAGTGATCCGAAGGGGCACGTGCACCCAAATATTTATAGCAGCAATGTGCACAATAGCCGAACTATGGAAAGAACCTAGATATCCATCAACAGATGAATGGATAAAGAAGAGGTGGTATATATACACAATGGAATACTACGCAGCCATCATAAGAAATGAAATCTTGCCATTTGCGACAATGTGGATGGAACTAGAAGGTATCATGCTTAGTGAAATAAGTCAATCAGAGAAAGACAACTATCATATGATCTCCCTGGTATGAGGACGTGGAGATGCAACATGCGGGGTTAGGGGGTTAGGAGAAGAATAAATGAAACAAGATGGGATCGGGAGGGATATAAACCATAAGTGACTCTTAATCTCAGAAAACAAACTGAGGGTTGCTGGGGGGAGGGGGGTGAGGAGAGGGGAAGTGGGGTTATGGACATTGGGGAGGGTATGTGCTATGGTGAGTGCTGTGACCTGGCGATTCACAGACCTGTACCCCTGGGGATATAAGTACATTATATGTTTATAAAAAAATAAAGAATAAATAAAAATAAAATAAAATAAAATAAAATAAAGTATAGAGGTTGTTCATCAGATATTGGATCCCAATTTAGAATATAATTTTGTGTTTATTTTACTAGAGAAAAGACCTGTCTGCCTTTTGCAGAAATGTGAAAGGGAAAAAATACAGAAATACATATAAAATCTGTAGTTTATATAAGCCTATAAGTATATATTGTTTTATAAATTGGAACCAATGTGTTTATTATATATGTACACACATAAATATATAATGCCGTAAGAGCATTCACATGAAAGTTAGCCACTGAGCCACATGCATGATGTAATTCCTACTCTTTGCATTTAGCTGTTTATAAGGAATAAATGTAGTTGGTTTGGTGTGTTAGAAAATGTTTTACACTAAGAATTAGTAGACCCCAACTCAAGTAAGCACAAAGAATCTTCTATGTTATCATCTGTAAAAGTGTTTCAAATAGAACTCTTTGATTTCAGAGGCCCCTGGGTTCTAATATATTATAATACATTTTGTAATCTGGCATTTGTATGACCCTATATCTAAGTAAAAGTGAATCCAATTTAAACAGTTCCAAATAATCATTATACTTGGTGGTGAGTGAAAAGCATATTTTTATTAGCTTTGGAATAATATTTAGAAACTAAAAAATAATTTTTAACATAGAAGAAAATATCTTCTGAAAACAATCGGCACTCATGCAAAATTATAAGAACCTTAAGATTATATGTATGAAAATGTATGATAAATATTTAAATGTTTAATGGAAAGACAGTGGAAATATTCCAAGTAATTGAGTTATAACAATGGACTTCTGAAAGGTTAATTTTTCATTCTTAGTATTCTCTTTATGACACCACATTAAATTTTACTGTAAATTAAAAAAGACAAAGTATAAGAGTACTTGGGAAGTGTTAAATATCACATTGTATGTGAAAATATTTGTGAAGTGAATTGGTTATCCAAATAACATCATGAAAACCATTTGGTTTGGAAAGTTGTTCTCGATGGGTTATTAAAAAATCTAGTTGTGGAGCACCTGGGTGGCTCAGTGGGTTAAACCTCTGCCTTCAGCTCTGATCCTGATCTCAGGGTCCTGGGATCGAGCCCCACATCGGGCTCTCTGCTTAGCAGGAGCCCGCTTTCCCTTCCTCTCTCTCTACCTGCCTCTCTGCCTATTTGTGCTCTCTCTGTCTCTCTCTGTTAAATAAATAAATTTAAAAAAATTTAGTTGTATCTTCTAATGTAGATACATCAGTGTTTATTTTCTTTAGCAAGAATTTCAACAGACCTGTAAAAACTGATGACTTCTGTTAATGGAGACCCTTAGATTTTTGAGGACAAAGGGTATGTGGGCGAACTGCCATGCCCTAGAACCTGTCTGCCTAGTGAATCGCATCCTAGAGATATGTCTGGATTTGTGGAGACTGCCTGAACCCAGGTGGGACTGAGGATTCCTCCTTCCCTCTAGAAGCCCTATGACTATCATACAAGGGGAGGAATACATTTTGGAGCAGTAAATGAGATTGCACTGTATTTCATTGGTTTGTATGCCAACATACTTTTGGGAAGATGATACTTAGTAATCTTTTTGAAAATATTGACAAAGATATCACCCAGTAGACATAAAATGAAAAAATAAACCCTGCAAACTTCTTATTACAGCTTTTGGTGACTATAATCAACCCTGTTTCATCTGTGTAATGTTTATTATCTAAGGCCTGAAAAATAGCAGGACTTCAGTTGAAACCACTAAGATCTGTCCAGCGTTTCCTCAAAATTATTAATTGGTCCAGGTTTGGCATGCCAGTAAAGTTCACATGAAACTTAACTAACTAAAAACTTGGCATTTGTCCTTGGAAAAAAAAAGATCTTGAGTTTACTTAAAGGTCTGTGAACCTCAGGAAACCTTTCAGTGACCCTTCCTACAGTGTGGTGGTTTCTAGTGATATCTGAAACCAGGAATGTTTTGTGAAGGGTTTGGGTTTCATCTGGAAAGCCATATCTAATCCTGGGTACAGCCTAATGAATTAGGAGGCTGGTCCTCCTTGGATCCTCATAAAGGCAGTGTGATGCGTAAAATCCGACTTTCACTGCAGAGCAAAATTGCACCACTTAATGAGTCCCTTAAATATGCCTTTACTGGATTTTTAAAAATGTTCTTTCTGGTATATTTATTCTATCATCACCATTGCCTAAAATACAGACACACATGGAGACTATCATTTGGAGCTCTAGCATATGTCTATTAAATAACAGATAATTATTATAACAGATAACTCTTTATTGATGGTATTACACATACTAAAAAGGTTTTATGGGTTTTATAGACCAAGACGGTCCTAAGGGTAGCAAGTTCTGGCCATGTAGGACCAGGGAAAGTAACTACTTCCCAAGTAGTCACTAACTGGACGGTCTTCAGGTGTTGAGTGGGGCATGGGAGAGTCAGCTTTTCTTACTCTGCTTTTATCACTCACAAGGACACACACAGGCCCACATACATACACTTGTCTCCAGCATGTGGAAATTACCTCCCCTCAAAAGGCGATAATGACCCGCTGGATATGAACAGTTGAAAATAAAAGATTCCTAAAATGTGTTACAAAAATAACATCTACAGTTGATGTCAAGGAAAGTTTGCATTATTAAAAAAGGCTGAGAGATATGCATTGGAATAACTCTCTTTGTTTTTCTCTTTGAATCCTCTTTAGGGGCTTTTTTTTTTTTTTTTTTTTTTTTTTTGTCCTAAATGAACTTCTCAGTTTCTTGATCTAAGGATTCATTGTCCATCAGTTTTATCTCAAATTCTTAGATAAAATTCCTGAGAAGTTTTGACATTCTTTATGCTCCTAAATCTGTTCAGATGCCACTATTTGAAGACCTGTTTTTATTTTAGGAATCAGTGGGAAAGGTTTAGGAAAACAAATCTATATGAGGATTGTTAAGAAATATATATATATTTAAGAATATTAGAATATATATTTTCAGTTGTTCTGAGTCACTAGGCAACCACAGAGAGAAAAATGTTTATATTGATAATATAAATTTCCAGAGAAGTAAAGATAAGTTCTGATAAAGTCAAAGAAGAAAATGAAATCCTAGTGAAGTAAGGAATAGCCTTTTAAACTTGATATATAGGCACTAAAACTCTCTTTTCCACTGATCTTTTGACAGTGTGTAGTCATTTACAGTTCACTGTTCAATTTTTTCATTTGGAAGTTTAACATTAAGTTTTAAATAGATTTATCAATTAATACCTTACTAGAGAGGCGCCTGGGTGTCTTGGTCAATTAAGTGTCTGCCTTAGGCTCAGGTCGTGATCCCAGTGTCCTGGGATCCAGCCCCAAATCTCTGGGAGCCTGCTTCTCTCTCTCTCTCTGCCCCTCCACCTCTGCCAACCCCTCTGCTGGTGCTCTCACTCAACCTTTTCTTTCTCTTTCCCTTTCTCTCAAATAAATAAATAAAATAATTTTAAAAAATACCTTATGAGATATGCTTTATTGACAAAGAGTACTTTCCACTTGGATGGCATATCTGTGGACAAACTGACCAGGACACAGTATCCAATTTTAGACTCTTCAGTTAGATTTTCTTTTTTGACCCATGAGACTTCATAAGCAAGTGAAACATCAACATTAGGTGCTTCTAACAGATATAACCCTGCCTGGAATCTGTATTATATAGTCTTTTTAAAATATCCTAGACAGTAGAAGGGAAAACATGTTCCTTATACATTTTTAAAGAAAAGGATACTTCTCCCCACCCCCACCCCCAATTATAAGGCAGTTTTGACAAAAGCCAATTCATAATCAAGTAAAAAAAAAAAAAATAACATAAAATGCAGTCCATAGGCTCTGGGCCATGGAGTGCTCCAGTAAATGCTGGAAGTAAACTACACCATGTCACCATCAGTGATCTTACATCCCAGCTGCCATTACGGTTATGCATCTTTCATCTTTTTAAACCACCTCTAAACTACCACTCATGTATTTCAGATCTTTCAATAATCAGTTAGCTTTTGGAGGAGCTTGTCATGTAAATCCACAAATTTTCTTACATCTCAGCTGTCATCCGTATCTTAGTAAATTCCAGTCTCATTTTATTTTACTTCTCACCAATTATGTTGTCAAGACAAATGCTTTTTCCTTCTACACAGAAGTCATCCATCTGCTTATCTTATTGCCATTGATTTTTTTCTTCCTACTACACCACAACCACCCGATTAAAAAAAAAAAAAAACAAACCCACTCACATGAATTAGTAGTTAAATCTTTTTACATATTTCATTTGCATAATTCTCACAACATTTATTTACATATAGTTTGGTCGTTATTTGGTATGTGGATCACGATGTATACCTCAATCTTGCTTTTCTTTGTTCTAGTAAATATATTTTCTTTATAAGCTGTGCACTTACTGTTTATAAGTTATCTACTTTTATAGAGTGGGGCTAATTGATAATGAATTATGATGTAGTGCTACATTCTGAGAGACAGAGTTATTTTGAAGCAGTAATTTTATTATAGAATGTTAGGCTATTTGCAGTAATGAAAAGTTTGCTTTTTTGATGAGAGCATAAGAAGGTGATAACATACAATGAGATAGTGTATAGAAAACAGACAAGTCATTTTAACTTTTTTTTAAAGGATAAAGATGCTTTACTCAACAAAGAATAGATTATGGCCTGTCAAAATGTCAAAGTCGATGACATTATCATTACCTCTTCCTGCAGTCACTAGCAAAAACAATTTCGTTTCAGAAATAGATGATATGAAAAAGAACTATTTGGCTAATATGTTATCATCAA
This sequence comes from Meles meles, assembly GCF_922984935.1. Taxonomy (NCBI): domain Eukaryota; kingdom Metazoa; phylum Chordata; class Mammalia; order Carnivora; family Mustelidae; genus Meles; species Meles meles. The sequence goes on along the minus strand of NC_060067.1, from coordinate 87,228,041 downwards.
ACTATCCAGAGAATTTTTTTTTCCTTTCTTATTATTTTCTTCCAGGTAAATTCACTTCTCCTTAATAAATGTCATTTTCCCCCTTCCTTTAAGTGTACAGAATCAGGAACATGTTGATGGAGGGAATCAAGATCACCAGCAGGGCAATATCTGCTGATAATTTTCCTTAAGGCAGAGAGTTCACATACTCACAATGCCAGGTCATTCAGAGGGCAGGGTTTATGAGAGACAGAGTTCAAAGACATTTGGCACTGGGAGAGTTTGCCTAGTGCAGTCTATGTATTTAAGGTCAGTCTTGGAGGAAATTACTTATCTATTCTTCCTGGAACCTAGAAAGATTTTCAGAGGAGTAACTTGAGGATTCTGTCTCTGTTTCTTTTCAGTTTGCTGCTTCTTATCTCAGAGGATTTTGTGATATTAAAATAGGCAAAATATATCATTTATTAAGTTCATGTAAATGGCAGGCAAAGTTTAGGAGGCTTTTTATACATGTTGTCATTTAATTCACAGAGCAAGCTCTGGAAATAGGCACCATCATCATTATCAGCCCCCTTCTAGAGATGAAGAAACCAATGCTCCCAAAGATTAAGTAGCTTGTTCAAAGAGCTACAGTTTGCAAGTTTCAGAAGAAAGACTGCAACATAAGGCTTTATGATTTTACACAAATATAGCATAGAGCAGGGTGGATTCTGGAGCTTGGATTAAAAAGTAAGATCTCTGGGGTGCCTGGGTGGTGCTATTAGTTAAGCATCAGACTATCGGTTTTGGCTCAGGTCATGATCTCAGGGTCCTGAGATCAAGCTGCTGGTTGGGCTCCACACTCAGCATAGAGTCTGCTTAGGACTCTCTCTCCTTCACCCTCTGCACTCCCTCCATAAATAAATAAACAAATATTTAAAAAAATAAAAAGCAAGGCCTCTTATTTATTAATTGTGTTACTTTGGGTTAATTAGCTTTTCTGTGTCTTACTGTCCTCCAGTAGGGATAATAGTTATTTAAGATACACAGAGGACTTCAGACCTAACATGTAAGAAATGCTTAATAAATATTAATTACAATGTTATACTTCCTCCGAAGAATTTTATTATGTATTAATTCAGTATGCTGATCATGTTTTTTTTTAAAGATTTTATTTATTTATTTGACAGACAGAGATCACAAGTAGGCAGAGAGGCAGGCAGAGAGAGAGGAGGGGAAGCAGGCTCCCTGCTGAGCAGAGAGCCCAATGCGGGGCTCCATCCCAGGAGCCTGGGATCATGACCTCAGCCGAAGGCAGAGGCTTTAACCCACTGAGCCACCTAGGCAGCCCCATAAATTATTTTTAAATACAAGTATTCAGACTTTCATATTTGAAATAATTTTTTAAAGAATGACTTTATTATATCATACACACAATATATGTCTATTCTCTTCTGCTGAATAATAAAAGAATGCTGTGTGTTTTTCTGATAGCATACAGTGTCACTTTTCCATATAACATGCAAATGCTTTATTTCAAAAGGCCAAATCTAAAGGTAATGTCTAGCTTGATTTATTTGGGTCTATTTTAATCAGGACTGCTTTGACATACAAACTAAATTGCTTTAAGGAGGATCTCTCTCTGGGAGTGTATTATCATTTTGGCATTGTTTGTCTGTTGAAGAGGTCTTAATTTATGCTAACACAGCAGGAGGCTTCCTTCACTGTAACTGCACTTCTTTTAGCTCCTCTTCTATGTATGAGGCAAGACCTTGGTGGGGAGAAATGGAAAAGCGAGACCCGACATTGCTACGGCACAAATAGTAGCACGACAATGTATACACATGTGCACAGAGGCACAGGCATGAATACAAGTTCAAGAGCCTGTTGATGTAATGCAGAGTCAGATTGTCCATGCACAGCCTCACACAGTAATCCAACGTACCCTAATAGTGCAGATTATAGGACTGGAATAACTGGGTAATCAATAATGCATGGAATTTGGTAGAATTCACAATCTCCGCCTAAATCTTTTTGTCTTCAATATTCTGTGAATCCATCATTTACAGGAGTGAAAGGAGTTTGAGAGCAGATCGGAGACTTATGCCAGGATCTGTATCTTATTAGTTAAGGTAGAATCACTGACCCCAGAGCCCAGTCCTTTCCATTATAAATCCTGCCTCTGATCAAAATTAAAATTAAAAATGTTTTTGGATCATTAGGCAATAAATCAATAATCTGATGTTTAGGGTTGATTCATATAGTGTGATGAAGAGGACTCACGGAAGATTTCATCAGAGTACCAGTCATGAGCTGGCATTGAGCATGGACACGGTAAGGGGCAAAGGTGATAGAAAGGCCTTGGCTTTCTGTGCTTTGCAAATTTATTTGAGTTAAGGATGTCAAAATTTAAATACATTAGCAGCAGTTTGGAAGCAAGAATGAGCATGTCGGGAAAACACGTGGAGAGGTGGGTGTCTAGAGTTTGAAGTGCCCATTGAGGACTGGTTGGAGGAAGTAAGATAGAAGAGGCAGAGTCTTTCCTTGCTTACTCTTTGGGTCTCCTGTCTTGTGGTGCTCGGAACATTTCCTAGCAGGAGAAATACAGAAACACCTGTAGAATGAAAAGGCTACAACTCAACAGTGTCATTTAAATAAGTAATAGACATGTCTTTAAAAATTAGCAAGATATTTTTTCTTACTGTTAAAAATCTGGAAGCAGTAGGGTGAATGTATGTGTAAAGATTGCCAAACACTAAGGGTAAAATGAACAAAATAAACCAAAAAAAAACCCATGTACCTGAGGAGTAGAACAAGGAAAGAACAAAGGGAGGTCAGGAAAGTGATGATAAAGGAATATGATTTATCAAAAAGTGTTATGATCCAACATAATGGAGAAACTTTGTGGAGAAAGTGATACATTTTCATATAATGCTCCCTCTGAGCTCAAGACTTTGTGGCCGAAGGAACAGCTCTCTTATTGCCTTCTCTCTAGTCTGTCTTCCTCTGTCCGCCATACAAAATAAGATAAAAGCACCAAAAGAGCGAGGGAAAAACCCGAGGGGAAAATGTCTGTTCTCAAAGCCAGACAGGCACAGTTGCTGCTGGCCGCACACATCTCACAGCTTGGTGCTTGGGTCTGCAGCTGCCAAGTATATCTCAAGAGTGACTATAAACACTCTTGGCCTGAGTGGAGTAAGGGATCCAGAAGGCTGACAGAGAGTCCATGAGCTGATTGCCAGCACGGGATGGGGACTTGCCAAATGCTGATTGAATTACACCCATGTGGCACTTCCTACTGTAATCACACCCTCCTTTGGCAGAAGCCAGGCTGGGACTAGGAAAGCAACTACTGTGAGTCAGTGTCATTAGAGAAGGCTGGTTTCAGTGCGGAGCACAGCTCCGCAGTTGAGGGAGCTCAGTCAGTCATACGCATGCTCCAAGAGGGATTTGCCTAAAGGGCTGTCTAAGCTAACAGATGGAAGAAAGACAAATATTTTTCTAGAAACATGCCCGGTGCTTACTAATGATTAGATTTTAATGAGGTATAACAGGAATAAAATGCTTTAACAAATAAGAGTTTTTGAAAAGTCTCACTGGGCAGGGCGCACAGAAATACATAAAGCAATGCAGGGAGAGAATGGTTTTTTCCAATCTCATTAAATAAATGAATATAATATTTCACCTTCAAAATATTTTCATGCAATCATCTTTCAAATATTTTTAGGATCTTTCTAATCCCTCCTTCCACTGAATTTAGCTGTAGCTTTCTGATCCTGGACACGATGTCATTAAACTAGAACATTCCCTGAACTTGCAAGTGTGTGCACCTCAGGGGGCTTAGCAGTGTGAGACAAGGACTAGCATTGAATTTATATTAAACTCAGTGCAGGGTGGGAAAGGGCTTTTCAGGTTGAACCTCAGCCATAAATAAACTCTTGCTTCCAGAAGGAAGGTTGGTTATGTTAGGAAATGGAAGTACAAAAAGCAAACATACAGACGACAGAAGTTGTTCTTGGATTGGCTAGTTATGTCAGACAACCAGCATTCTGCCAGGAAGAAACGTGTCCACAGAAGTCAGTAGAAGCATATTTAAAAATTGAAAGTCATCTTAATCATTATACTATTAATGACAAAAAATAATCTAATAAAAGACAACTGTGTGACCAGTGAGTGTGAGTAATGATCGGTGTAGGAAACAGAAGAGAAGCAGCAGAATTTGATGGTAAAGGAACCCAGAGAAAAAGAGAGAGAGAGAGAGAGGTTTCATATTTATTTGTCTATGTCCATTGGGAGGAAAAATATCCACAGTGTTTACGTGTGACTTAATACAATTCCAAGTTGAATAATTCCTCCTACTATTGTTTTATGTGAGACTTGAATTTGTAAACCTTCACTGATGGTCCCAGTGGATGAAATTCATGCGAAATTTTTAGTAGTTTGCAGACCAGGCACTCCATGAGAGGACAAATACAGAAACTCAGAGTAAGTGATTAGAAACTTTTATAGCAATTTGAGCAAATTTGGGGTCTGTTGAATCAAGTGATAATTTGGGCTTGTGTTTCATGTGTCTAATGTTATTTAGTTCTTTAGATATCAATTTTATATTTTACAAAATTATCTCTCTCTTGAAAATCTCTTACCATGATTCCTTGCATAATGCTAACTTCATAAGGCATTATTCTGACTATATTCCACAATTACTTATGCTCATCTATCTGCATGCTTACTTCAGAGGCCAGTGTTGCAAGAGGAAGTCAAGATGAAATGTATCACATCATGATCCCCTGGAAGAATTTTAAACAGCACGGTATTTGCTTCCTCAGGCTCTCTGCTGAGCAAGGGTAACAGGGTTGGGGATAAAAATGAGTATTAAACCACAAAGTCTGAGAAAGTGGTCAGTATTTAATAACACCAAAAACCATCCTTGTGGAAACTCTCCATCTTGATACCCACGCATACCATAGAAAAACAGGTTATTGTGGAGAAAACATCATTTTATACCATTTAAAATTGGAGATATTGATACCTAGTATATAATGAATACTCTCCTTTTCTGGGTATAAAATGTCTTCACTACTTTTTTTTAGCAATGCATTATGATCTTTAACAACACTACTTTTTTCCTTCCTCTTTTCTACCCTTTTCTTCTGTCCCTTCCTTCCTTTTCTGCATCTGTGATGGGTTGTTGGGAGAGAGAATTATGAGCTTAAAGTTTTATTATTAACTGGAAATAGATTTGGACCAGATCGCCCCTTGCTATATATGTCATATGTGATAGTTGCACGTTTGTATGTCTATAAATGTAGATAAATGTGGTTTAATATTTTCCAGTGTTGGTCCTTTGGAAATTCTTGGGAAGGAGTATTTGTAAATCTATAGTAATATGATGAAAAGAAAAAAAAGTCAGAAAGTAAGAAGGTAATCATGGTGGGGAAATTTGTTTTTACAATTAGAGCTACTTAATTTCAAGTTAATTAATGAGAGAGATACAGAGATTTTTTTTAAATCTATTTTGACATGTACAAATTTATAAATATGAAGATTTGGTTTTTTACTCTGCTTTATACAGAACCAAGTATGCTGAACCTTACAGGGTTACTCTTTATTTCTGGTCAAACAAGTTTTTCTATCAATACCCCAATTATCTCTAGCAGTTGTTCCCAGGCTAACTAATTATCAGAATCATCTGGGGAGCTATCAAATAAAAATCTCTGGAGGTGAGGCATGGAAACCCTTAAACTTAAAATCCTCCACAGATGATTTTAATGAATAGTTTAGTCTGGGAAACACTTGTCTGGAGGCAATAGACCCAAAGTGACAAAAACGAATTTAATGTTTTTATAAGGATCCTAATTCAAATGTTGGAATTTCCATTCCTACTCCAAGTTCTATGGCATTTTCTTCAGACATTGGGCTAAATCATGTGGCATGTGTCCTGTATGGACCCCTCTTCTAACCTCCTTGAGGATGAGGACACAATTTTCTTTTATTGCACTCTCCCACATTGTTATTACATTGCACTGAGATGAGACATTCAATTAACTCTAGTGAATAAGATGGCATTCCCAAGAGAAAATGTGGCTTTAAAAAGGAATACAGTATTTGATATGTCGTTTGCAAATATCTTCTCCCATTCTGTCAGCTGTCTTTTGGTTTTGTTAACTGTTTCCTTTGCTGTGCAAAAGCTTTTGATCTTGATGAAATCCCAATAGTTCATTTTCGCCCTTGCTTCCCTTGCCTTTGCCGTTGTTCCTAGGAAGATGTTGCTGCGGCTGAGGTCGAAGAGGTTGCTGCCTGCGTTCTCCTCAAGGATTTTGATGGATTCCTTTCTCACATTGAGGTCCTTCATCCATTTGGAGTCTATTTTCGTGTGTGGTGTAAGGAAGTGGTCCAATTTCATTTTTCTGCATGTGGCTGTCCAATTTTCCCAGCACCATTTATTGAAGAGGCTGTCTTTTTTCCATTGGACATTCTTTCCTGCTTTGTCGAAGATTAGTTGACCATAGAGTTGAGGGTCGATTTCGGGGCTCTCTATTCTGTTCCACTGGTCTATGTGTCTGTTTTTGTGCCAGTACCATGCTGTCTTGATGATGACAGCTTTGTAATAGAGCTTGAAGTCCGGAATTGTGATGCCACCAACTTTGGCTTTCTTTTTCAATATTCCTTTGGCTATTCGAGGACTTTTCTGGTTCCATATAAATTTTAGGATTATTTGTTCCATTTCTTGGAAAAAAATGGATGGTATTTTGATAGGGATTGCATTAAATGTGTAGATTGCTTTAGGTAGCATAGACATTTTCACAATATTTATTCTTCCAATCCAGGAGCATGGAACATTTTTCCATTTTTTTGTGTCTTCCTCAATTTCTTTCATGAGTACTTTATAATTTTCTGTGTATAGATTCTTAGTCTCTTTGGTTAGGTTTATTCCTAGGTATCTTATAGTTTTGGGTACAATTGTGAATGGGATTGACTCCTTAATTTCTCTTTCTTCAGTCTTGTTGTTGGTGTACAGAAATGCAACTGATTTCTGTGCATTGATTTTATATCCTGACACTTTACTGAATTCCTGTACAAGTTCTAGCAGTTTTGGAGTGGAGTCTTTTGGGTTTTCCACATATAGTATCATATCATCTGCGAAGAGTGATAGTTTGACTTCTTCTTTACCAATTTGGATGCCTTTAATTTCTTTTTGTTGTCTGATTGCTGAGGCTAGGACTTCTAATACTATGTTGAATAGCAGTGGTGATAATGGACATCCCTGCCGTGTTCCTGACCTTAATGGAAAAGCTTTCAGTTTTTCTCCATTGAGAATGATATTTGCGGTGGGTTTTTCATAGATGGCTTTGATAATATTGAGGTATGTGCCCTCTATCCCTACACTTTGAAGAGTTTTGATCAGGAAGGGATGCTGTACTTTGTCAAATGCTTTTTCAGCATCTATTGAGAGTATCATATGGTTCTTGTTCTTTCTTTTATTAAGGTGTTGTATCACATTGATTGATTTGCGGATGTTGAACCAACCCTGCAGCCCTGGAATAAATCCCACTTGATCGTGGTGAATAATCCTTTTAATGTACTGTTGAATCCTATTGGCTAGTATTTTGGCGAGAATTTTTGCGTCTGTGTTCATCAAGGATATTGGTCTGTAGTTCTCTTTTTTGGTGGGATCCTTGTCTGGTTTTGGGATCAAGGTGATGCTGGCCTCATAGAATGAGTTTGGAAGTTTTCCTTCCATTTCTATTTTTTGGAACAGTTTCAGGAGAATAGGAATGAGTTCTTCTTTAAATGTTTGGTAGAATTCCCCTGGGAAGCCGTCTGGCCCTGGGCTTTTGTTTGTTTGGAGATTTTTGATGACTGTTTCAATCTCCTTACTGGTTATGGGCCTGTTCAGGTTTTCTATTTCTTCCTGGCTCAGTTGTGGTAGTTTATATGTCTCTAGGAATGCATCCATTTCTTCCAGATTGGCCAATTTGTTGGCGTAGAGTTGCTCATAGTATGTTCTTATAATTGTCTGTATTTCTTTGGTGTTAGTTGTGATCTCTCCTCTTTCATTCATGATTTTATTGATTTGGGTCCTTTCTCTTTTCTTTTTGATGAGTCTGGCCAGGGGTTTATCAATCCTATTGATTCTTTCAAAGAACCAGCTCCTAGTTTCATTGATTTTTTCTATTGTTTTTTTGGTTTCTATTTCATTGATTTCTGCTCTGATCTTTATGATTTCTCTTCTCCTGCTGGGTTTAGGGTTTCTTTCTTCTTCTTTCTCCAGCTCCTTTACGCGTAGGGTTAGGTTGTGTACTTGAGACCTTTCTTGTTTCTTGAGAAAGGCTTGTACCGCTATATATTTTCCTCTCAGGACTGCCTTTGCTGTGTCCCACAGATTTTGAACGACATATCAGATAAAGGGCTAGTATCCAAAATCTATAAGGAACTTAGCAAACTCAACACCCAAAGAACAAACAATCCAATCAAGAAATGGGCAGAGGACATGAACAGACATTTCTGCAAAGAAGACATCCAGATGGCCAACAGACACATGAAAAAGTGCTCCACGTCACTCGGCATCAGGGAAATACAAATCAAAACCACCATGAGATATCACCTCACACCAGTCAGAATGGCTAAAATTAACAAGTCAGGAAATGACAGATGCTGGAGAGGATGTGGAGAAAGGGGAACCCTCCTCCACTGTTGGTGGGAATGCAAGCTGGTCCAACCACTCTGGAAAACAGCATGGAGGTTCCTCAAAATGTTGAAAATAGAACTACCCTATGACCCAGCAATTGCACTACTGGGTATTTACCCTAAAGATACAAACATAGTGATCCGAAGGGGCACGTGTACCCAAATGTTTATAGCAACAATGTCTACAATAGCCAGACTATGGAAAGAACCTAGATGTCCATCAACAGATGAATGGATCAAGAAGATGTGGTATATATACACAATGGAATACTATGCAGCCATCAAAAGAAATGAAATCTTGCCATTTGCGACGATGTGGATGGAACTAGAGCGTATCATGCTTAGTGAAATAAGTCAATCGGAGAAAGACAACTATCATATGATCTCCCTGATATGAGGACATGGAGAAGCAACATGGGGGGGTAGGGGGATAGGAGAAGAATAAATGAAACAAGATGGGATTGGGAGGGAGACAAACCATAAATGACTCTTAATCTCACAAAACAAACTGGGGGTTGCTGGGGGGAGGTGGGATTGGGAGAGGGGGAGCGGGCTATGGACATTGGGGAGGGGAGGCGAACCATAAGAGACTATGGACTCTGAAAAACAACCTGAGGGTTTTGAAGGGTCAGGGGTGGGAGGTTGGGGGAACAGGTGGTGGGTGATGGGGAGGGCACGTTTTGCATGGAGCACTGGGTGTTGTGCAAAAAGAATGAATACTGTTACGCTGAAAAAATAAATAAAAAAAAAAAAAGGAATACAGTATTAATAGGAGGTGGTACAACACCACCTACTACACACCAGAGGCTTCCTTGAGCAGCCAGCTGCTGGTGGAAACTGTCACTCCCCTGAGAATTCCTTGAACGAAAGATTTTTAAGGGTCTGTTTATGTGGTTGAGTCTTAGCTGTCTCAGAAGTAGGACACAGCATTAAAGAACAGGAAGGGATTATCCTTAGTTATCATCTTCACAGAAAAACAAAATTTAAATGAAGCAGATAAATTTATGGGTCATGTACTCTAACTGAAAGACCTCCAGAGAAGAATTCTCCAACTCTTCCAAATAGTACTTCCCATGTACAATTGTCATTATTTAAAAATCAGAAAATTCCCTGGGATGCCCAGGTGGCTCTGTCTGTTAAGCTTCTGAATCTTGGTTTCAGTTCATCTATGATCTCAGGGTGGTGGGATCCGGTCCTGTGTTAGGCTCTGCACTCAGGAGGGAGTCTGCATGAGATTTTTTCTCTCTCCCTCTGCCTCTCATCTTCTTCCCTCCCAATGCTTGTGTGCGTGTGTGTGTGTGTGTGCGCGCGCACGCACGCGTGTGCGTACATGTGCACTGGCACACATGCTCTCTCTCTCGCTCCCAAATAAGTAAAATCTTTAAAAAAAATCAGATAATTCCACTCAATTGTGGTGAATTGCACATGAATGGCAATAACTGAGACCATCATTTTAAGAATATATCGTAATTTCTAAAGCAACCATAATTTTATTTGTTTTGCTTGATAAATCTTTTCAAGATCTGAGATTAATTTTTCTATTCAAAAGGCAGTGTTAACTAAGCTAAGCAAGTTTTCATTATTATTTTTTAAATTTTTGGTCGTACCTAGTTGCTTATAATCACAAAATTTATTGTTGCATTGTTAATATTATCATATTCAGCAAGTAACGACTGGATGCCATTATTTAAGAATAGTTTTTTACAAGGTATTAAGCCCAACTAAGGACATTGGTAAGGATGAGAGAACTGCATTACTCTAAAACTGCCAGATAGAGTCAGAGAATTGTATTTTATAACTTTCTTCTTTTTTTAAAAAATATCTTTCTAGGATTGTCGTCTTGTCTAAAAGGTCACCTTCATCTGTTGTTCTCATTCCTAATTCATTGGATTAATCAATTCTCAAACGTCTGGAGAAGGATAGAGTAGATCAGACCCGGATCAAAACCATTCATTCATACACTCATCACAACGAAACCTGAGTAATGTATAGAATTGTTGAATCACTGTATTGTATACGGGAACTAATACAAATCTGTATGTTAACTGTGCTGGAATTAAAAACAAAAACAAAAACAAAAAATAGTCATTCAGCTTTCCTGGGAGTCATTCCTCTAAATATTAACTCCATTACTTAATATAATTTAACTAGTAAGTTTGTATTTGCCACAGTCTTTTTAAAACACCTGACTGATCTCACCAAAGATTTCCCAATACAAAATTATAGGTTGGGTCTAATAGCCTCCTTCTTCCTCATACCTCTTAGGTGTCCATCCCAGGCAATACACCATTCCACCTACTCCCCACGCTTAGAATTTTGGTTGCCCTCCTTTGAAATTACCTGACTCGTGGTTCATTACGTTAACTGGCTAATCAACTTCCTCTGTTTGATACAGTCTATGAGAGGAGTTAAAGGGTCATACACCCAATTAATGTACACATTTTGTGCTTTTTAAAAAGTTTTTTCTTATGGAGAAAATAGAAGCACATATTTAATTACATGTTACATAAGAGTTTATATTGGAAGCCAAAAATTCTCTTTCCCAGTTTATTCTCACTTCTGTGTTGCTCCTTAAGGGCGATGTTTTAAAAATGTATCAGTATAGGGGCGCCTGGGTGGCTCAGTGGGTTAAGCTGCTGCCTTCGGCTCGGGTCATGATCTCAGGGTCCTGGGATCGAGTCCCGCATCGGGCTCTCTGCTCAGCAGGGATCCTGCTTCCCTCTCTCTCTCTCTGCCTGCCTCTCTATCTACTTGTGATCTCTCTCTGTCAAATAAATAAATAAAATCTTTAAAAAAATGTATCAGTATCCCATTTTCTTACAGATATCTCCATATCTTTCAAATACATTTTTATTACTGTATCTTTGTGAAATTTAGAATTTTTTATTTGTTTTTCTCTTTTATAAGTATTTAGTTTACTTATCTACTTTTGGTCTTCCCTAAAACCTTTCCCATTTCATAGTTATTTTACTATTATAGGTTTTCTACTGCTACTTTCTAAACTTGAAAGATTTAAAAAACTTATTTCCTCTTCCATCAGAAATTACTCTTAGTGGTTAATTTATAGATTAAGGATCTTGACACCTTTTGTCTTTTTTTGCGGGGGGGAGCATTTCTTTCTCCCTACTTTCTCTTTTTCGTCTTCTGTCCAAGTCACCTTGAATTTTATACTGCTGCATTGATAGCATTTTCATTCAGTTGTATAATATAAATCTAATCTTACATGCTTTATCTCTAGAATCACTTTAAAAATTGAAAACTATAAGCTAGTTAACTATCTGTTTAAAAACTTTTTTTTAATATATTGTGACTATGTAAATTTGGTTTATTGCATATAAAGTAAATAGCGCACCATGATTATATTTCTTTGTTAGGTGCTATCCTACCAATTTTGGGATCACTTAAGGTAGACTATTTCTGCAATTACTTTTAAATGTAATATCTTTCATTATGCTTCACCCACTATTCAAAATAATACTTAATTTGATCCATATTTGTCTATAGATTTTTTGTTTAATATTTTTTAACTTTTTGGTAGAGTTTCTGTTGCCTTTGTTTTTTCTTACTGGGATAAAAGACATATCTCTAATATAATCCAGGTTCTTATTCATTTTATTTATTTCTTAAGATGTGTTATGTCCTTTCTGCAGCCATTATTATTTGAAGACACAATCTTTCCATTTTACTTTAAACTATTGTTTTTAGGCTCATATTAAAGAAATTGAGGGCATTCTTAATGTTTCATTTGTTTTGCTGGTTATGTGGTAGAATTGCACTAATTTGAAATTGTACAGGGTCACATCACATGCTTTAGGCAATGAAGTATGAGAGGAAGATCTCAAAAGCTGGTGGACTATATGCCATATGTTTTCCTCCTGCTGAGCAGAGATAGGTGGAAACTCCAAATTTTAGATCTCAGGGTGAAGAGACATAAAACAGATCTCTTACCCATGATTCATCAGATATTCACTAACTGAATATACAGTATGTAGCAGATATAATTTAGGTTCTGGCAATACAGCAGTGATCAAAACTAGGAATTTCTTACTGACATGATTTTAGATTCTAGTGAAATGAAAGAGAAAAAGAGTAAACAAATATGTAATATATCAGGTGGTAAGAAGTGTAATGAAGAAGACTTAAGCAGGTAAGTGGAACTGAAGGAGACCAAAGCCTAATTCTTTCACAGTGCAGTTAGAGAAGACATTCTAAGATGGAAACAGTTGAGCAGACTCACGAAGGACTTAAGAAAGCTATTTACTTGGATATTTGGAAGAAGTGTTCTAGGGCAGAAGGTAACTCTAAGTGCAATGACCCCGAATCAGGATGATGCCAAGCTTGAATATGGAGCAATGAGAAGGTAGGTCAGTGTGGCTAGAAAAATAAAGTAGTCTTCCTGTCTTGTAGAAAAGTAGTCAAGGGCCAGATTGTGAAGGGATTTATGTGCTGTGATAAAGTTGGGATTTCATTCTGTGTTAGCTGGGAAGCTACTAGAAGACTTTAAACAGAAAATGACATGGTCTGACTTGGATTTTCAAAGACTCACTCTGCTGTTTGCAGAACAGACTGTAAATAGCAAGAGAGGCATGGAAATCTAAGTTGTAAGTAATTATTTCTCAGGACTTTAAATCCTTACTCAGCTACATTTTAGCATTCTTTTTTGCTGGTAAATTTGATATGTGTTATTTTCACTCTTTTATTGGGAAGACTTTTTTTCATTACTGATAAGCTTTTAGGATCCTCTCATTCTTGTGTTCTGAAATTTCATAATGATGTGTTTTGGATAATGATGTGCTTGTATTTAAAATTTATCTTGCTCAGCATTTGTGGAACTTCTCAGTTTAAAGACTTCTGTCTCCCTTCAGCTCCTGGCTTCATTTTCTATTATTCCTTTGAAAAAAAATTTACTCTCATTTACCTGCATTTTCTCTTTCTATATATGTGATTAGAAACATTTAACCTTCTGTTTTAACCTTCTTTTATATTTTTATTTCTTTATCATAGAGTTAACTAATTTTTTTGGTACATCTCTGCTTCTATCAAAGTAGGAAAACCAAGGTAGTATAAGAAGACTATATATTTTGAAAAAAAAAGTGGGAGCTTCCATAATTTTTTGTGTAAAATATTTCAATGTGCTTATTACATATGGTTTTAAGAAGCCTGTACCAGGTCATTTCTTTGTGATCCCAAATTTATATTCTTATTTCTACTAAATTTTAACTTATCTTTTCACTGGGATGTCAGAGAATAGGGGATAAATTTATCTTGTAGATCTAATCCATTTTAATAATATTACCACTTTAAAGGGAGAAAATAGGTCTTTGTTCAGTTATTTCAGACTACTCAGACAATACCACAAATTTCTTTTGACCAAGGCCACAGCTAAATTTCACCTCCACATTTCCAAGTTTAATATAATTGCTTCATCCAATAGGTCCTTTTAGATACCAACTGAATTAAAATTGTTTGAGATAAATGACACAACTTGCAGAATTATATTAAAAGAGAGTTTTCTCTAGGATTTTGAATTTGTGGTTGACTTTGTGATTTCAAATAAAAGCTATAGAGATCATATTTACCCACTACTTAATTAAGAAAAAAAACCAGAAGTGACATTAAAACATCACATTGATATATTTTGGATAGTGTACAAGATTTTAAAGTAAGTGGATAAATACAAACAAAGACATTTAGGACCCTTGTTAGAGAGTGAATTAAGTTTGAAAATGTAGATACATATTTAGCAAAAACATACAACATAGATAGTTTACCTGTGATGATTATAATATATGCACAGACAACATTTTATAGACTATGCTATGAGACTTATAGAGATTTGATTCTGGAGAAAAAAAAACAGACAGATTAATTTGCCAAGAATTTCTTGCTTGTAAGAGACTCCATGCTTTAAGTTTGTAAAGAACGATTAGTATGTCACTCATTTGCTGCAGAGAAGTGGGTGAATGACTAGAAAATTTAGTTACAATTTAAAGAAGAAAAATATCAGAGGCAGGTACTACAAACTAACAGAGCATAAAAATGAAACCAATCCTCTGTTTTCAGTTATAAAAGCAAAGCAGTACCAAGCCAACTGAGTTTTAATTTAGGTAATAGAAATATCTATATAATGAAACTAACTTAGTGTAAGAGTTTCTGTATGATTCTTTAGAGGTTCTATGAAATGCATCCTTTTCCCCAATAATAATGATGTAAAAAAAATACTAGCAGACAATTATTTATGCTAAAAAACACAATTCTACCTGTCTAGGTAGAATTAAATTTATTTTTAAGAATGATCTTAATGTATTTTTTTATTTTTATTTATTTTATTTCTTTTCAGTGTTCCAGAATACATTGTTGATGCACCACACCCAGTGCTCCATGCAATACATGCCCTCCATAATACCCACCACCAGGCTCACCCAACCCCACCCCTTCCCCTCCAAAACTCTCAGTTTGTTCCTCAGAGTCCACAGTTTCTCATTGTTTGTCTCCCCCTCCAATTTCCCCCAACTCACTTCTCCTCTCCATCTCCCAATGTCCTCTGTGTTATTCCTCATACTCCACAAGTAAGTGAACCATATGATAATTGACTCTCTCTGCTTGACTTATTTTACTCAGCATAATCTCTTCTAGTCCCCTCCATGTTAATAGAAAAGTTGGGTATTCATCCTTTCTGATGGAGGCATAATACTCCATTGTATATATGGACCATATTTTCTTTATCTAGTCATCTGTTGAAGGGCATCTTGGTTCTTTCTATATTTTGGTGACTGTGGTCATTGCTGCTATGAACATTGGGTTAGAGATGACCCCTCTTTTCACTACAGCAGTTATGTTTGGGGTAAATACCCAGTAGTGCAATTGCAGGATCATAGGGAAGCTCTATTTTTAATTTCTTAAAGAATCTCCACACTGTTTTCCAAAGTGGCTGCACCAACTTGCATTTCCACCAACAGTGTAAGAGGGTTCCGCCTTCTGTACATCCTCTCCAACACTTGTTGTTTACTGTCTTGTTAATTTTGGCCATTCTAACTGGTGTAAGGTGATATCTCATTGTGGTTTTGATTTGAATCTTCCTAATTGTTAATGATGATGAACATTTTTTCATGTGCCTGTTAGCCATTTGTATGTCTTCTTTGAAGAAGTGTCTGCTCATGTCTTCTGCCCATTTTTTGATGTGATTATCTGTTTTTTGAGTGTTGAGTTCGAAGAGTTCTTTATAGATCTTGGATCTATAAAGTAGTGCCATTTGCAAATATCTTCTCCCATTCTGTGGGTTGCCTCTTGGTTTTGTTGACTGTTTCCTTTGCTGTGCAGAAGCATTTGATCTTGATGAAGTCCCAAAAGTTCATTTTTGCTTTTATTTCCTTCACTTTTGGAGACATATCTTGAAAGAAGTTGCTATGGATGATGTGGAAGAGGTTACTGCCTATGTTCTCCTCTAGGATTTTGCCTCAAGTTGAGGTCTTTTATACATTTTGAGTTTATTTTTGTGTGTGGTGTAAGAGAATGGTTGAGTTTCATTCTTCTACACATAGCTGTCCAATTTTTCCAGCACCATTTATTGAAGAGACTGTCTTTTTTCCTCTGTGGTTTTTTTTTCCTACTTTGTCAAGATTATTTGGACACAGAGTTGACCAAACTAAGCCAAAAGAAAAGAGAAAGGACCCAAATTAATGAAATTATGAATGAAAAGGGAGAGATCATGACTAACACCAAAGAAATAGAAACAATCATCAGAAATTATTATCAACAGCTATATGCCAATAAGTTAAGCAACCTAGACAAAATGGATGCATTCCTGGAACCTATAAACTTCCAAGACTGACTCAGGAAGAAATTGAAAACCTGAATAGACCAATATCTAGTAACAAGATCGAAGCAGTGATCAAAAACCTCCCAAAAAACAGGAGCCCAGGACCTGACAGATTCCCTAGAGAATTCTACCAAACATTCAAAGAAGAAATAACACCTATTCTGTTGACGCTGTTTCAAAAAATAGAAACAGAAGGAAAACTTCCAGACTCTTTCTATACAGCCAGTATTTACCCTGATCCCCAAACCAGGCAAAGATCCCACCAAAAAAAGAATTTCAGATCAATATCCCTGATAAATATGGATGCCAAGATTCTCAACAAGATCCTAGCTAATAAGATCCAACAATACATTAAAAAGATTATCCACCATGACCAGGTGGGATTTATCCATAGGATGCAAGTGTGGTTCAACATTCACAAATCAATTGATGTGATAGAACAAATCAAAAAGAGAAGAGAGAAGAACCATATGGTCCTCTCAATTGATGTAGAAAAAACATTTGATAAGCTAGATCATCTGTTCCTGATTAAAACGATTCAAAGTATAGGGATACAGGGAACATTCCTCAACTTCATAAAATCTATAAAAAACCCACAATAAATATCATCGTCAATGGGGAAAAGCTGACAGGCTTCCCTTTGAGATCAGGAACATTACAAGGGTGCCCACTCTTACCACTCTTGTTCAACATAGTACTAGAAGTCCTAGCAACAGCAATCAGAGAACAAAAATATGTAAAAGACATTCAAATTGGCAATGAAAAAGTCAAACTCTCTCTTCACAGATGACGTGATACTTTATATGGAAATCCAAAAGACTCCATCCCCAAACTATTGGAACTCATACAGCAATTCAGCAATGTGGCAGGATACAAAATCCATGTACAGAAATCAGTTGCTTTCTTATACACTAACAATGAAAATATAGAAAGGGAAATTAGAGAATTGATTCCATTTACTATAGCACAAAGAACCATAAGATACCTGGGAATAAACCTAACCAAAGAGGCAAAAGATCTGTACTCGAGGGACTACAGAACACTTATGAAAGAAATCGAAGAAGACACAAAAAGATGGAAGACAATTCCATGCTCATGGATTGGAAGAAAAAACATTGTAAAAATGTCTATACCCCCTAGAACAATCTATACTTTCAATGCCATCTCTATCAAAATTCCACTGGCATTTTTCAAAGACCTGGAACAAACAATCCTAAAATGTGTATGGAACCAGAAAAGACCCTGAATTGCTAAGGAAATGTTGAAAAAGAAAAACAAAACTGGGGGCATCATGTTGCCTGATTTCAAGCTTTACTACAAAGCTGTGATCACCAAGACAGGATGGTACTGGCACACAAACAGACATATAGACCAGTGGAACAGAGTAGAGAGCCCAGATATGGACCCTCAACTCTATGGTCAGATAATCTTTGATCTTAATGTATTTCTAAGATGTAATTTAAGAGGTTTTGCAGGTGATGATATTGTACATGCACAAAAAACTCTAAATCTTTTTATTTTTACATTGTCTTCCTCTTCATAAAAATTTCACAAGGAAATGGTTTAAAGATATTGTTCTGTCCTCTCTCCCACTGCTCATGCCAGCCATTTCCTATTCCTAAACTCGGGATTTTTGAAGGACTGATACTGTGCTTACTGACTACACCATGTCAGTTCGCCTTTGTTAATTTTTCTGTTTATAACATCATCATCGTTTGTAACATCATCATCATGTTCAGAGCATACAGCTAGGTGTATGCATGTTCCAGGTATAAGCAGAAGAGCTGTTACCCGACGCTGTGTCTGCAGGACTCAGACCAACCCCACCACAGCTTATGTGGCCCTGTGTGCTCTGGCTCCATTGTCTTCAGATTTCATTATTTGTTATTCTCAAGGCAAGTCAGAAACATGGTTTTGTTTTTTTTTCAAGTCAGATAGGTCCTTTTGTATCATTTCTTGTTCTTGTTTCTTTTTTCTTCATAGTACTTCTAAAACCCTTATTTCTTTAAATATCTTAAATATATGTTTTCATTGTGAATTAGAGAATTTCAATATTTTCAGGGCTTTTGTGTTTTAAATAGGACTAATTTGGTTTATTTGTTTGTTTGTTTAAGTAGGCTCCATGTCCAGTGTGGGGGCTTGAACTTACAACTCCAAGATCAAGAGTCATATGCTCTACTGACTGAGCCAGCCAGGTACCCCTCAAGTGTTTTCTTTAGCAATTTTAGTTCATAGCAAAATTAAGAGGAAGTTAAAGAGATTTTCCATATACTCCCTGACCTCACACATTCATTATCAACAGCCTCCCCCGGAGTGTTACATTTGTTACAATTGATAACCTACCCTGACATGTCATAATTGCTGGAAGTCCACAGTTCATACTACCCTTCTCACTTGATGTTGTACATTTTGTGGGCTTAGACAAATGTATAAGGACATGTATCCATCATTATGGTATCATACAGCCTACATTCACTGTCCTAAGCATTCTGTGGTCCACTATTCATTCCTCCCTGCCTCTGCCCCTGACAACCACTGAACTTTTCATTGTCTCCATAGTTCTATCTTTTCCACAATGTCCTATAGTTTGAATTATATGGTATGTAACCTTTTCAGCAGGGCTTCTTTTATGTAGTAATATGCACTTGAGTTTCCTCTATGACATTTCATGGCTCATGAGCTCATTTCTTTTGCGCACTGAATAATATTCCACCTCTCTGCATACACCACAGTTTATCTACTCACCTACCAAAAGACATTTTGGTTGCTTCCAAGATTTCGCACTTTGAATAAAGCTGCTCTAATCATCTGTCTGCAAGTTTTTGTGTAGATATATGTATTCAATCCTGGATAAATCCCAAGAGCACAATTGCTGGATCATTTGGTACAAGTATGTTTAGATCTGTAAGAAACCTCCAAGCTGGGGTGCCTGGATGGCTCAGTGTTTTAAGCCTCTGCCTTCTATTCAGGTCATGATCCCAGGGTCCTGGGATCGAGCCCTGCATCCAGTTCTCTGCTCAGCAGGAAGCCTGCTTTCCCCTCTCTCTGCCTGCCTCTCTGTCTACTTGTGACTATCTGTCAAATAAATAAATAAAACCTTTAAAAAATTATTGCCATTTCCAAGGTCATACAGAATTTCTCTTATGTTATCTTCTAGGAGTTTTATCATTTTATGTTTTACATTTAGGTCTATGATCCATCTTGAGTTAATTTTTGTGAAGAGTGAAAGCCCATATCTATGTTTGTTTTGTTTTCATGTGGATGTCCAAAACCAGTGGTTTTGCTCCACTGTATTACTTTTACTCCTTTGTCAAAGATTAGTTGACTGTGTTTATGGGGACCTATTTTGGGGCTCCTTCTCTGCTCCATTGATCTATTTGTCTATTCTTTCACCAACAGCACACAGTCTTGATAACTGTCCTTTGTAGTAAGTCTTGAAGTCAGGTAGTTTTGTTCCTCACACTTTGTTTTCCTTCAATATTGTACTGTTGATTCTGGCTCTTTTGCTCTCCATATAAACTTTAGACTCAGTTTGTCAATAACCACGGTTTTGTTGTTTTTTTAAACTACTTAATCACAGTGGGCTTTGTGTGTGTGTGTGTGTGTGTGTTGTGATTTTTCCTTTTGGGTTTTATTATTTGAACATTAACCTATGGGAAATCTTTGAAGTCTAGGTCTAATACATATCTCTCCCAAGAGGACATGTATATGCTTCTTCCATACATTAGAAGATAAAAACAATTTTACTATCAGATAAGAGATTTGTTAAAGTTTCAGATTCCAAGTATTTCTGTCACCCACCATCGGTTCAGTTATCTTTTCACATATACAATCTGATTTTTATCCAAAGGAAAGTATTGTTTGCTGTGAGAATTTTTCTGGCTATATAGTCTACCATATTGATAAAAACAGAAACCAGAGAAAGAAGAAGAGACTACTCTGATTAGTGGATTTGTAGAAGACTCAGCCTCTCCTAGTTCCTCTAGTTGGAATGCCTGGAGAGAGGATGCAGGCTGATAATTTTCTCTGTAAGATGACAAGTGTCAGTGAAGGCTGTTCTCAATGTCTGTTCAGATCTGCCTGCGACTGGGTAGAGAATTTTGGTGATAGTTTTGGTTTATTTCTAATTCAAAAGAAATGAAAGCAAATATTTCTTGTAATGCTTAGGTCATTTTCTCAAATTGTCTCTAAGGGCTTAAGTATAACAAGAAATATTTGCTTTCATTTCTTTTGAATTAGAAATAATAATTATATCTATATTTTAATTATTTCTATATACTTTTCTCAATTGATTCTGAACATGGTAGAAGAAAGGGGTGAATAATTTCAGCAATATCCTCCTTAATTCCTATTTGTTTGGTATTACTATTGCTTATAGGTGAATCTTGGTTAATAGCTTCCCATTATATCTGTCCTATTCCTATTTTTAACATTTTGGCAACATAACTTTCAGGTTTGTTTTTTGTAAGCATCAAATTTATAGACTTGCTAAAAATGTGATGTATATTTCTGTCTTCTAATTGCTATCATTAATCTATTTGCATTTGTTGAGATTACTAATATTTTCAACTTGTTTGTATCATCTTATTTTGTTTTTCACTTAACATGATTTTTCTTCACTGAAATACTTTTATTTTTACTAATTTCATGGCTTTTCTTTACTCTCTTTACTTTTGCCATATGTTTAATTTCCAATAAGTTTTTTCAGAATCCATTTTAAATGTTTTTGTTTTCCTTTTCCTTTTATCTGAAAATCGAACTGTATTTGGAATTGTCTTGCGGCATCTATTGTTGCTGTTGAGAAGTCTGCCATCATTGGCACTGGTATTTTAAGGAAGTAATATTTACTTTCTTCCTGTTAATTTTAAAATTTTCTCTTTTTAAATTTTTTTTCAGTTTTCCCTCTGTTTCTACCAGTAGATTAGTGTTTAGTAGTTTTGTTCAGTACATATTATGATCCTATATACTCTATTATTTGTTTACTTATAAAAAAATTCTGAGCTGTTTAAATATTTATATATTGTCTTTAATGATCTCTCTTCACTCTTCATATGGTATTTTAGATTTCTCCCTTCTATCCTTAATATCCATTGATATCTAGTTCATATTTCTATCCATATCTCTTATTACTGCATTTTGTGAGATTTTATTTGTCTTATTACTTAATTCACAGGTTTGCTTATCAAATGTATTGCTCTACTCTTTTAAATGAGTTCCAAAAATGTATTATCAATTATAATGATTATATTTTTGTTTCCTGTTTATACTTTTTAAAAAATTTTTATTTATTTATTGGTTGGTTCTATTTTAAAGCTACATTTCTTTTTTCTTTTTTTTTTTAAGAAAAAAAGGTTGCTGGTGTCTTATATTCTTATTCTTTTTGCCTATCTATTGTATTTTATAAGCCCTTCAGATTTTTCTAGAATCTTCAGTTCTCCCATTTATTGTTTTTACTGATTTCTTGATGTTTTAATACCCAGAGGCTATGATTTTTTGACTGTTTACTTAAGCAGAGATTTTTTTCTGTGTTTTCAAGTCCAGGACTCTGGTGGGGTTCCCCAAAAAGATTTTTTTTTTTTAAAGATTTTATTTATTTATGTATTTGACAGACAGAGATCACAAGTAGGCAGAGAGACAGGCAGAGAGAGAGGAGGAAGCAGGCTCCCCGCAGAGCAGAGAGCCCGATGTGGGGCTTGATCCCAGGACTCTGGGATCATGACCTGAGCCGAAGGCAGAGGCTTTAACCCACTGAGCCACCCAGGTGCCCCAAAAAGATGGTTTTGAGTTTGACTCTTTTAGATTAATTTTTATATTAATATTTCACTTCAGTATTCTTATTCAACAAGGGTAGTACATTATTTATCTTTGCTGCAAAACAAACTGCCACAAATCTACTGGCTTAAAACAATCACAACTATTTGTATACCTCACAATTCTCTATGTTAACATTTTGGACAGGGCTCAGCTGTTTTTCTGGTTATCTTAGGTGTACTCACTGTTGTGTCTGTGGTCAGAACCCAGGTAAACTGGAGCTGGTTGTTTTTTGTTTTTATTTTATTTTATTTTATTTTATTTTATTTTATTTTATATTAAAGAAATAGAAAGAGCATGAGCAGGGAGAGGGCCAAAGGGAGAGGGAGAAAAGGACACCCCACTGAGCAAGGAACTCAACAGGGAGCACAATCCCTGGACCTTGGGATCATGACGTGAGTGGAAGGCAGATGCTTAACTGACTGAGCCACCCAGGTGTCCCTGCAGGCTGGTTGTATGACGAAGTGGTTTAGCTAAGATGAGTGAACTCTGCTCTAGGTGACCTCTCATTCTTATTACCAATACTAGCTTCTTCACAGAGTAATCACCCCACCAAGAAAGATAGCAGTTCCTAGTGGGTAAGCACTTTGAGTCTTGCATGCCTCATATTTACTATTGTCCTGTTATTCAAAGCAAGCTGTGTCACCAAGCTTAAACTGAAGGATATGGAAATAGATTCCACCTCTCGATAGGACATTTTTTATCTTGCTCTATAAGTTATGGGCATTTGGCTTCAGAAGAACATGCTTGGAGTTCAGAATTCTTGAAAGTGATTGCTTTTCTTTCCGGTGCTTTAAGCACAAAACCAGTTTTTTGACAATTTTTTAAAAAGATTTCATTTATTCATTTATTTCAGAGATAAAGAGTGAGCAGTGGAAGGGGCAAGGGGAGAGGGGCACAGGGTGAGAGAGAGGGTAAGCAGATTCCAGGCCCAGGGCGGAACCCAATGTGGGACTTTATTTCACAGTCCTGACATCACGACCTGAGCCAAAACCAAGAATCAGATGCTTAACCGTTGAACCACCTAGGTGCCTCTGTAAAGTTTTAATCTCTATTTTAGCTATAACTCTAGTGATAACTTCTGTTATAGACTGAAGTGTTCCCTCCAAATTCATATGTTGATGTCTTAACTCCCAATGTGATAAAATTTGGAGATAAGACTTTTGGGAGGTGATTAAGATTAGATGGGGTCTTGAGAGTGGGGCCCTCATAATGAAATTAGTGCTCTTATAA
This sequence comes from Meles meles, assembly GCF_922984935.1. Taxonomy (NCBI): domain Eukaryota; kingdom Metazoa; phylum Chordata; class Mammalia; order Carnivora; family Mustelidae; genus Meles; species Meles meles. Next base: position 87,204,532 of record NC_060067.1, on the reverse strand, counting down.
GAAGACACTAGAGTGTTTTTGTTCATATGCACTGAGGAAAGAGACCATGTCAACATGCAGTGAGATACCACCATTTATAAGGCAGGAAAGGGTCCTCCTCAGTATCTGTCCATGCACCCTAATCTCAGATTTCCAGTCTCCTGAACTGTGAGAAAATAAAAATTATCCACTGTTTAATCCACCAGTGTATGGTATTTTGTTTTGTCAGCTCCAACTTCCCATGCTGCAGCAGCCTGAATGTCTTTTTTTCATTATCTTGAATTTTAAAAGTCTCCTACCCCTACAATTTAGTTCTCCCAGTGAGCCACTCAGCCTTAATACTTGTTCATATCTTTGATGTTTAGTTCTTTCCTCATTTCTGGCATCTGGAGGTTTTCTTTTCTCTCTTTCCTCTAAAATTGGTCTAATAAAATATTTTTAAAATGTGTTATATTTTGCTAAGCTTCTTTTGTGTGATTCAAGTGTCTTTCAGGAAGATGAACCTCAATACATTAATTGAAAATCTGGTCTTGCCATCTTAATTGCAATTCAGGGGTAGTGGATTTGAAGTTGCTAATGGGTAGGTCACATATGGTCACAGAAAATACATTTGCAGCTGATGCAATTGAGCAAGTAGACAGTTGTTTGGGGGAATACCAACTAGGATGAGGAAATCTCTGATGCTGCACTATTTAATATGATTACTACTAGTTCTATGTGACTATTGAAAATTACATGAGTTAAAATGAAACACAGTTAAAAATTCTGTTCTTCGGGTTCACAAGACATATTTCAAGTGCTCAGTGGCACTTGTGGCTACTGTCTACAATATGGTAGACCCCAAGGGAATATTTTCATCATTTACTCCAGTGCATTTGCTGAGTATCAGACTAGAGAATGTTGTAACTGGGACAGTAAGTCCACTTGACCTATGAAAAGAGGTTTCTTTTAAGCCCCAAGAGACAGATGGTGAGGAGGGACATGGATTATTGCTATCTTTACTCTATCTAGATAAATATCAACTCAGAAGAGTTGAGAGATTGAACCTGACTGAGAATGATATCTTAGATTCAATTACATAGAGTTGGAGCAAAGCAGAGATGTTGACAAAAACAAAATGAAACAGAAAAATACCAGACAGATGCTTTGAAACTTCCTTGTCTTTTGTTTGTGTATATATTTTTTTTGGGGGGGGGGAGACTTGCTTATAAAAGTAATGTATGAGCACTGAGGAATATTTGAAAAGCATAACAACTTCCTTGCCTTCTTATGTAGAATATACTAAATGTACTTTATTTCTTTCCCAATGACTGTGAGTCATCATTATTGAGGTATAGAAGCTGCATCTAGAACAGAAAGGAGAGGAATGTTGTCCCAACTGCAGGGATATTTAGAGATTTAATGCCTGCTTACCCTCCTGCATTAGGTGGCTCTACAGTATAATTATTTTTATCTTGCCATTCTTTATCTCCTGTCTGGTTATGTTCTGTAACTCCCTATGTGACTTGTCTGCTTCTGGTAACCCCCCCTGCAGTACTTCCACTTTGTAGTCTTCTGTAACTTAATACACAAAACAACGTATTGAAAGTCACCAGGCAATCAAGTTAGTCAAGTGAAATTTTAACTTTACCATCTAAATGCCTCTGACTTGCTCCATTACTAAGTACAATGTATGAACATTATATCAAATAGTTCTTCACCCATCATACCCTACTTCCTCCTTAGAGATTCTCAGTGAGGCACAAATGAAAGAACATTGAACATTAAGTAAAGAAGTGTGGGGCTTGACTTGTGGCTCAGCTTTGTGAATTCAGCCTGGGCCAATCTCCTATCTCCATAACATCAGCGTTCTTATTTTTTAATTCTCATTTCACTATCATCATCTTGAATGCTTATAAAGTCTTTGCATGTGACAAGCAGTGTTCGAGTACTTCCCATGTACTAATTCATTTTCATCTCTACAACATCTTATGAATTAAGTACTACCTGGTACTATCAGATATTATTCACATTTTACACATGAAGAAACTGAGATATTAATAGATTAAGTAACTAGCTCTCACAACTATGTTTCCAAATTGCAAATGTTATGTTTCTTTCAGAGATTTTTAATTGTCCTTTGAGGTCATGATTTTATTCCGGATGTTTTGAAATTTGGGATAGTAAGTTTCTAGAGAACAGTACATCATAAAGAGCTTTTGGAATTTCTGAAGTCTGTGGAAAGCAGCATTCACTATCAGATGAACTAAGTGGAATCCATTCTTCTCTAATGAAGAAATGATCAAAGCAGTCTAGTCAGGGGAAAAGTAAAAGAAATCCAGTAAGCTTGGCTACTGTCTTTTACAATTTTATAAAAACTATGTGTGCTATTAATTTAAGCTGGGGATTTAGAAAATGTCAAGACAAAATTTATATGACAAGAAGAAAAACTAATACATTGGCTAGGTGGGAAAATCAAAGTTGAGTAAAATTTTTGCTCAATTTGAATTTTAAAAAACATTTTCAAGATTTTATTTTGATACCAAGTGTTGTTTTATATTAAATATAAATAAAAAATGAAAATGGAAAATATATATGGGCTCAATGATCTTGTTCTGGAAATAAACATGCCTTTTTAAATATTTATGGCAATTCTCCCAAATATAATTTTTTAAAATTTTATTTTTTTTTCAGTGTTTCAGAATTCATTGTTTATGCACCACACCCAGTGCTTCATGCAATACATGCCCTCCTTAATACCCACCACCAGGCTCACTCCACCCCCCTATCTCCCTCCCTCCAAAACCCTCAGTTTGTTTCTCAGTGTCCACAGTCTCTCATGGTTTGTCTCCCCTTCCAATTTCCCCCAACTCACTTCTCCTCTCCATCTCCCAATGTCCTCTGTGTTATTCCTTAAGCTCCACAAATAAGTGAAACATATGATAATTGACTTTCTCTGCTTGACTTGTTTCACTCAGCATAATCTCTTCCAGTCCCCTCCATGTTAATAGAAAAGTTGGGAATTCATCCTTTCTGATGGAGGCATAATACTCCATTGTATATATGGACCATATCTTCTTTATCTACCTGTCTGTTGAAGGGCATGTTGGTTCTTTGCACAATTTGGAGACTGTGGCCATTGAATTCTCCCAAATATAATTTGATGATTTAAGCAGAGTTCTGAGTGTTCAGATGTCTTTTAAACTATTCCCACCATGTATAAACGTTCTTTATATTCTAAGAGGAGATCATACCCAGCTATTTTTATTTCAGGATAGTGTGAGGTGGCATCATTGTCCCTTAGGCAGACATCAGTGCTGGAAGTCATTTTTGCTTGGGAAGTGGCTTTCAGTGTAAGTTGGGCAAACGATATTTCCCATGGAACTAGTGATCTAGTGATGAGATTGGGTTAGTGGAATCACATTAGCTAAAGTTTACATGAAAGTAGAGAGTATTAAAAGCAATAAAATTTTTCATAAAACCCACTTAATGTGGTTGCTCAGAGAACTGGAGATGTTTAATCACCTTTCCAATTTTTTTGTGCACATAATCTCACATTCCCTCCTGTCATCACAGCCATACTCTTCCAAAAATATACACACTAATTTTTAGCATTTGTATCTTTAAGAGAGCTTCACATTTTAAAGAAAACTATGGTGGATTTTAGTTTAGCTAGAAGAAAGGCTGTATATCAGGTCTAGCAACATTTCTTTCCAAATTACTGTCAGAAAATTGAATTCTTCCAGTGGTGAATCACAGAAGTAATTTACAGTGGTGTGTGATTTTTGTCATCCTCTGAGAGGCCATGAACTTTGCGGTCTTGGGGTCTTTGTTATTCTGTGCCAGAAGACAGAGGCACCTTATCAGCACTTCTGGCTGATTGCTTTTTAGGACTGACCACAGGGCTTAGGCTGGCTGGGGATGGGGTACTGAGATGTGTTTGGAAGAGCTTTCCTCTTAACTCATTTTTGCTTTTGCACGTTTGAGGGTAGCAGCAAACACCTCCAACAAAGCAACCCTATCTGTGTCCGTTGGAAATTAGCAGGGGCTGCCCATGCCGGCTGGTCCTTCATCTTGCTAGAAGTTTTTAGTCTCTTTCTCTCCTTAAGGTATACATAACCTGATACTGGTAGGGTACTTACTGCCCAATGAAATTATAGTTGACAAAACTCAGAGTAATTTAGATGACAAAACACTCAGGGGGCAAAATACTAATTTTGTGTTAATATGTATTAAACTATTAATAAGATTATTTAAATTCCTTAGGAAATCAAGGATGAAAGGCATAAAACCAAATAACCCCATAAAATAAAGCATTACAATAGCACACAGGAACTGAAGTTTGTGGCAGCAGTGTGTGAAAATAAAACTCATTTAAATCTCATTTGTTTACGGCTTTGCATTGCATTGCTGAAACTCTGGGCTGCTGTTAGAATTCTGTGAAGTGGAACATATAGGGGGCTTATAAGGGTCAGTACTTATAGTGTGTTCTTCCTTGTTGTTCTCATGCATGCATTCTGCTTTTTTTTTTCTTTTTCTTTTTTTTTTCATTTGTTTGTTTTGGGGAGTTTTGACAATGCATCCCAAACTTTAATTAAGAAAATGTGAGCTCTATTTTTATGGCCCCACATAAGGATATGCTAAACTTAGTTATGAAAAAAGGAAAAGTAGTTTAAAAACACACCAACCCTAAGATTCTATCTTTACTTCTTTTTTAAACTTATTGCAAATATTCTGATTGTATTAACACAGGCTTAAAATTTTATAAGAATCAGCAGAATTCTCAAATGAAACATGCCTAGTTCAAACCATCGAAGTATTTAAGCTCTTTGACCTCCACTTAACCACATCTCTCCAGGGCTATGAGAACCTTACCGTTTTACTTCCCTGTTTCCTAGCAGGTGGTCATCATGTTTCCAGTTTCAAATGCTGCTAAAGTTTATCCTCTATAACTAATTCTCTGACTGCAATCTTCTCGTGCAGGCAAGGTGGAGTCTTTCTTCATAATAATGTGATTACCTTCTTTACATAATATTTAGCTTTAAACATATGCCATTTACGTTCTCTTTGGAGATATCAGTATGATGCATCAACGAGGAATAAAGGAAAGGGAATTTTCTCTTTCTCAAATCCCAGTATCATGAGTTTTGGGACATGAAGAGTTGAGAAAAAAAAATCTCGATAGAGTGGTTTCCTTTCATCAGTTGGCAACATTTTATAAGACATAGTTCTGGAAGTCAGTGAGTGCATTTGGATTAATAATGTCTGGAGTCTTACATAGAATTTATAAGATTTGAACTAAACCTAAAGACATGATATATAGTTAAGGAGAGTTGAGAAGAAGAAAAAGGGGATATGAATTCTGACAAGTAATTACAGGAGGACTCCTTTAGAGAAATGATCAGCAACAAAGTTTAATGGTTGGACACCAGCAGGTTAAACCTGAGTGTAATTTTATGTTTATATTCATAGGAATTATATTAGAAAAGTGTGGCTAAAATTAAATTTGCATTTTCATTTGAACCTCCTGTTTTCTCCCCTTAGTTCTATCACTTAAAAAAATTGAGAGTCAAACTTCTTTGGCTTGGAATTCTGCCAAAAATGAATTTCTTTCTGCATTCTTGATTAAAATTCACTCATCTATTTTTGCAATCTTTGAATATGGGAAGAAAGATATTTATCAGACCACACCATACAATTCATATAACTAAAAAATAGCTTTCTGCTTATGCTTCAGGCGTGGTAGACAGGTAATGAATATGAGTCTGACCTTGTTTGAAAACACTCAGTATTGAGAAAATAAAATATGACACTTTCTAAATTTTTAATAAACACATACATAGAATTCAAGTGTATGTTTGATAGTAAAGTACAGGATACTCCAAGTTTATTTCCTGTTAAATTTATAAAGACATACTTGGGATGTCAGCAAGTGTGCATTCCTGAAAATCTTTGTGTTCTGAAAAGTCATACATTAAAAATAGCAGGGCTTACGGGAAAATAGGCCTTGGGGAAAGACTTTCTCAAAACGCATGCAACTCTGTAACCAAGCAATAGTAAAGACAATAATTGGTATATCATGAAATAATTTAGCCCAGGGATGTTCCCTTACGGCTATCAAATAGGTACAAAAACAATAAAGTAGAAATGTGGTTTTGGGGGCCACTGAGGTAACGCAGATGCAAGCAAAAGTCTATGTTTTTTTGGAGGAAGAACAACTTTCAGAGAAAGCCATGCTATGCTCAGGAGTGCCACTCTGAGATCACAGCCCTGGGGCGGGAGTTTGTTTTTAATTTTCTTGTAACTCAAAAGTTCTTACCTGTGCAGTAGTCAAGCTAAAAATCATTCTCCTTCTGAACAAAGGTTATAATTCCATTCCTGCTCTACCAGCCTCTCTTCCCCAGGGAAATTTATTCATGGAAATATTCAATTTCATGGTGTGTGTGTGTGTGTTGTGTGTGTGTGTGTGTAGTCCCTTGGAGCTAAGGCCAAATACAAGCATTATATAAATTTCCACTTTCCATAGCTATCTCTCCGAGTATCTTGCAGTTGTCCGAAGGTAGAGGAAGATCATAATACAAATGTAAAGGAGAAGAAGGAGCTACCACAGAGCTGGGAGCACGACTCAGAGTGTTTAGTGACATGGGAGCCAAGGCAAGAGCATGTTCCAGAAGGAGGGAGAGGTCAGCAGCAGCAGACCCAGCCCAAAGCTCACAGAGGGTCATGGCTGATGGAGACATACTGTTTGAATTTAACAGCGATGAACTTGCCCATGACCTAACAGAACTGGCAGTTGGTCTTCTCTATTTGAAGTAGATGAGAACAGATAATAGTCTGACATTTGTAGTAGCTACTGGGCAGGACGAGTAAAAGATGTGGATGAGAAAGAAATGAGAAGGCTCAGCAGGAAGCACAGGAGGGCCGTGAGATGGGACCCCTTTCCCCCATCATTCTTGGAACCCAGTCTGAACGGACCCGCCTGTGACACACACACTTCAGGAAGGTGACTGAAGACCCATGTGCTCCAGGAGAGAGGTCACTTCCCCCACACAATCCTAATGAGGTCTACCCAATCCAACTATGCTTCTCACTGCACCCCTGAGGAAAATAATCCCGGAAATCTTCTCAGCAGCTCTTCTGGGTATGCTTCAGCCAGGTGAAGTAGAAATAGCACAGGCTTTGGCCCAGAACACATCCTGACTGACATCTGGGGTTCATTGTTTCTTAATAGTATACCATGGACTTCGTTCTCTGGATCTTTAACTTCTATACAAAGCAGAATTAAATACCTACCTCTTACAGCTCTTACAAGGATTCAATGAGGGAACATGTGCCAAGTTCCTGGCACAGAGTAGACACTCAGCAAATGAAGGTTCCCTTCCTTCTCTACTTAAATGTTGGCTTAGTTATTAGCTTAATAAGACTCAGAATTCATGAGCTTAATAAGAGAGAAGATGACTAGATTTGAGAATTTGGAATGAGTCTGCCAGTGTTAAAAAAACTTTTCAGTTTTTTATGACTAAACTGTTAAACAGTACCCATGAAAGAGGTTTGTTTTATATATTTATGTTTCTTAAGTTAATTAATCAGTGTGTATTTGAGAAAGAAGAGATACCTTAGTGCTACTAAACCCTAGCAGGTTGGCATTCATGCCAGGAAAACAAGAAAAGTAACTATTCTGATTGGGATACAGAGGAATCATACTTTTTTTTTTTTTTTTTCCCTTCAGATTTCAACAGAATCATTCGGGTAGGTTAGATAATGGATTATGAAATATACCTGTATTATCAAGGACAGAAATTTACTCAAAGTTAAATCCAGAGTTTTAGGGGTTTATTTTATGCATGAGGTATTGTAGGGGCCTACTTAGCCAGAGTGACTCCATCTCGTTTAAACAGCCATTTTGTTGTTTATGCAGTAAAACTGAAACTGACCCTGCTGCCCCCTCAAGGAGAACTTACTTAAAAGCAAGTCTGGGAAACCAGTAAAATATGGTCGGCCAGTCCCTGATAACAGAGCCCAAATACAAGGACGGGTCAGGTCAGGTGGAGACATCTAATCAGTAAAGCACAGGTACTATCTCCCTAACCACCAAAGAACGTAAACCCCACCTTTTGGGCACCAAACTGGGGCGCCAATTCTGACCAGAGTGATAGGCTAGTTCAACAGCTACTATAGGGTAAATTGTAATTCAATTGGCCACCTGCATGTGACCTAACATGACTATACAACTTTCTCTGTGTATTGCAATCTCATTGGCCAGGCTCAACCACATGGCCTTCGCTCTATAAAAGCTAGTCTGTGAGGCTGGGGGTGGTGGCTCTCTCAGTAAGAGACGGCCCCAGCAGGTCGGTTTGATTCTCTGTGCTGACAAGAAATATAAAGCTTTGCTTGACCTTCGATTTGTATCAGTCTCACTCCTTTGATCATGGACCCCATCAGTGTTAGTTTTAAAAAAGATTTTATTTATTTATTTATTTGACAGAGAGAGTGCACAAATAAGCAGAGCAGCAGGCAGAGGGAGAAAGAGAAAAGTTCTCTGCTGAGTAGGGACCCCGATGCGGGGCTCGATTCCAGGACCCTGGAATCATGACCTGAGCCAAAGGCAGTCACTTAACCAACGGAGCCACCCAGGCACCCCTGTATTATGTATGATTTGATGGACTCTTCAGACATGGATACTTTTTGGGGGAGTCCCCTACCAAGCAAATCAAATATCAACTAAAAGGCATACAGTAAACCCCAGAACATATTTGCTTCATGTCACATTTTAGCAGGGGCCTTAAGACCTATTTCAAATGGATAGAATAATAGTTTAAGAGATCAAACACTTACAGCAGTTTTACACAGAAGTTGTAATAGATTATACATGACTATATTTACACACACATACACATATACAGTTTTAGAAAGTATAATAGCTGTTTTTCCATTTTGCTGGTAATATATATTTGTTTAAGTGCTGTTAGAAACAGGGCCTCATTTGTGTTTGTTGTTGCCTTTATTGAATGTCAAATGCTTTTGCAAAGAAATTGAAAAGAAATGCAACCTGCTAATCTCAGTTGCCTTAGTGGATTGCTTGGCTTTTTTGCGCTAAGAAATATTTTTAAATCACAGGAGAAATCAATATACAAATATGAGCAAGGACCCGACTGCAAAAGAATGTGACGATGGGCTCTGTGAACAATTAAAAAGGCAGAACACTTCTGACCAGAGGGATGGTAAACTCACCTTCATGCAGCTTGCTTCCTGACTAAGAAGTATTTTATTTGTGCTGCAGATGAATCCTGGGACTTTGGTGTCATCTGCCCAAAGGACAGTGCTTCTAGGATGAGATAGTGTCAAAGGGTCTTTATTGTCCTATAAAACTCTTGTAAAAGACATTGAGAGGTCAATCCTGTGAAAGAGCTTCAAGCTCAGAGAAGAGTAACTTCTCAGAATTTAAGTGTGTGGTTCTTCCTTGCATGTTTGTCAGAATCTTTTCTAAGAGACTGGCTATCCCTGAGTTTTTACCACATGTTTCGTATCAGTGATATTAAGGAATATAACATAGACATTCTTTATTTTTAATATTTTATTTATTTGACAGAGAGAAATCACAACTAGGCAGAGAGGCAGGCAGAGAGAGAGGAGGAAGCAGGCTCCCTGCGGAGCAGAGAACCTGATGTGGGGCTCGATCCCAGGACCCTGGGATCATGACCTGGGCCGAAGGCAGAGGCTTTAACCCACTGAGCCACCCCGGCGCCCCTAACATAGACATTCTTAAGCCACAAAATTTCTCGAATGAAAAACACTAGATTTTACAAACTAAGGGTTTGGAGCAGAGCACATGATATAATAAACTGGATCTTGAGGATGAATGGAATCTAAAACTTCAGATGATGCAAACTAACTGCTATCCTTGCAATTTAGAGCAAAAATACAATGGAAAATGCACACATTTTAGCACGACATGAAAGAACAGAAATGAAAGTGTGTGACAGGGGTAAGGCTTTGAACCTTTAATGGCCGCTTAAGACAACTCAGAAAAGCTATCAGAGGGTATTGCTTAATACTTCCCACTGACTCACAGCTAGCAATTCTAGAGAAGCCTAAAATTATTACTCAAATGGGTAAATAGGCGTCACTCGAAATAAAAGAGCAATGGATGGTTTCATTTAGAACTTATTTCTATTCCCTGACGTTAGTAAAAGCTCCAACCATCAAAACAGTGGCAAATTAGATTTCTGGGCACTTTGAAAGGTTTTAGATGTTGAGGTGATGCTTCTTGATTTTCTCTAATTGCACTTTAACATGTATTGCTTTTTTTTCCTGTAACACTTGTGTAGAATTGTTTTCTCATACAGGACATAGAGGAAAATACTACCATAAGATGTTGAAACAGTCCAGATGAGAAATGGTAAGGCTTGAATTAAAGAAGTGGCAGTGAGCTTGGAGCAAAGATACTGATGAAAGATACGTCCACATCTTTATCAATGAGATGTATGGGGTTCACTGGTGCTGGAGGCAAAGGAGACGAAACTTGAGAAGGTGACTTAATCTTTTTCTTTGGGTACCTCGATAAATGGCAATGCATTTCTCTGAAGCAGGGCATATTTATAACACAAGAGGGAGGTTTGGAGGAAAAATATGAACTTCATTTTGTAATGTCTAGTATAAATTTCTCACTTGGTGGGATGACAAATAGGCCGCCAAATATATAGATCTGGAGTTTAGGTAGTAAGCTGGAGAAAAGAGTTTGGCCACATCATGAGTGAGGAGCTGGTAGTTGAAACCATAACAGTAAATCAGTTTGCTCAGAGAAAATTAGTAGCACGAGAGAAGGACAAAGATCAAGCTATGAGAAACAGTGCAAATTAAAGAGCAGGAGCGGAATGAAGCCAAGTAGGAAATACCTGAGCAGTGGTCTGAGTTAATTGGAGAATCAGTACTATGTGTGAGAAGCCCAAAGAGGCCAAGACGTTGAAATGCAGGAAGGGGTCACCAGCCACAGAATGAATGGTTTCCATGGAGTGGTGTTAAAATTAAACCCGATTATGAGGTGATTGAGGGAGACCCAGACTTCTCTTTTAGGAGGTTTGACACAAAGGGAGGATTTGAGCTGGAAAGGAGTAAAGAGCCCAAACAGAATTTTTTTTTTTATGGTTTAAGAGAACTGAATTAATTTAAATACAAGGAAATAGCCAGTAGAGACAGAAAGGATGAAGAAGAATCCAAAGAAAAGTAAATGATGAAAGTAGTTTGGAGCAGACCAGACATGATAGGATATGGTACCAAAAAATGGAAGAATTAGATTGGACAGAAGGAGAGCTATGCTCTCCCCAAAGGAGAAGAAAATGGCCCATCTTCTATGGCAAATACTCAATTTCTTTAATTTTTATGGATTAGGTTACTACTAGTATACTGAGAACTCTGAGAGAGAAACTATTAAGCACTTAATAGATGACAGCAAGTAAATTCAGTGAAGCTAGTAAATAGTCTCCCACATAAGAAGCAGGGAGAGTAAAATCTAGCTTTATCCAGGGGGTTGTGTTGATGAATTCTCTAATTACCATCATTCCACACAGCATCCATAAAGCCATGGTGGAAAATAAAGCTTCAGGCAAGGAACTGGATAAATAGCCATGGAGTCATGGTGCTAAGTCTATTTTCTCTGATTCCATGCTCACAAAATCACATCCTTTTTGTAGGTTGGCTTCCTATCATAGCCTCCCAGCAAGTGGTTTTCCAGTGGGCAATTCTAATTCTATTTTCTTTTGCATCTGTATGGGAAAAGCTAGTCCATGAAAGACCAATCACTACTGGCTGCAATATGAAGGATGGTCTTGGACTTGAAAGCTGGGGAGAAGACATGTCACTCTGTGGGACTCTGCCCAGTACCTACTTAGCTCCCTATATGTTACTGCTATCTTCTTTGATCTAAAACGACATCTTTATCAACCCAGATGTTTGTGACATTATACAAAAGAGGAATAACAGTGAATAACAGAGTTTACATGTTTCTTTAAAATCTCATGCCTTAGGCTGTCCTCAGTTTTAGTTAACGTCTGGGCATGCTAGGCCTGTGCTTCTTTTCATGGTTACAGTGTGCCCCATAGCCAGATCGTAGCTATGCATTGCTAATAGTTAAGTCAGTCTTTAAAATGCCTTTTATCTTCTTATTCTAGGATTTTTTTTTTGGTAAGAGAAAAATAACTAAACATGATTTCTTTATTTCTCTTTCAAAAACAAGGGGAAAACCAAAAATTCAGTCATGACTAGAGGCCCTCTATTTCAAAGAAATTTGATTTATTTGGTGATCTGAAAGCTTAGCTTTTACAGTTCAGTTACAAGTATGGTTGGAATCCCAGTATGAAAATTATATTTTACAAGCCTTATAAAAACTGGAATGGTAAATTAAGTGCAGGGTAAGCAAGAATCGAAAGCTCCAGCAAGAAAAAAGAAAATGTTCAGTGATTTTAAGAAGTGAAGGAAAATTTAACTTTTAAAGGATAACTGATGCTTTCTGAATGGCAAATTGATGAGAATCAAGGTGTTTTTTTCTCTGACTTTTCTTTTAGGGTATTTTTTCCTCACAGAGATTGGTTGCATTTTTTATTTTTCGTTCATTTGTATCTTTATTTCAGAGTTCGTTATCACCTTATGACAATTGAGTGAAGGATGGCAACATTGGATATTTGTATGGGGTACAACCATAGCACCCATTTTGATGACTCTCAATTTAGAGACAGACGGCATTAAGTGGAAATGACTGGAAAAAGAGGAAATTTGGGCAACTCTCAAAGTTCATAGCACTTGAAATCAAGCTGTTGGTTATATGCCTTAACAGCTCTCTTGCTGGTAGCTCTGAAAAACAATAGGGGCAGGTGGTGAAGGCATCCCAGCTGGTAAATCATATCCCCATTTAAAACTTGGATATGAGTGGTGCATGTAGATACACACACACACACACACACACACACACACACACACACAGAGGCAGAAGAAATTTTCCATGAAAGTCGGGGTTTTTCAACTCTTAAAATTGAGGTAAAAGAAAGGATACTTAAATGAGAAAAACATTATCAATTTATTTAGCTCCATTTTAAAAGTACTGATGTGTAGTTTCTGATAGATTGGTGGTACTTACATTTTATATGATATTTTTCTGGAAAACTTTTATGGCAATGTTGAGGAGTAAAGAGAGAAAATTGAGAGATGGTGGAAAACCTAAAGAACAGTTTGATGTTTTTTACATAAGCAATGGGGAAACTGCATATTCTTAAATGGGAATATAACATAAGAGTCTAAATTACTTTATGAAAGAGCTCATATTTAAGTTTTCGTTGTATTCGCTGGGCTCACCCGTTAGAGGAAATCACCAAATATTTGTTAATGATGATAGGACATTAATGTCAAGAACTGCCACATGACTCAGTTCTAAAGTACATAAAACAGTTTAGAATTGGAAGAAGGAGGAAGCCGGGTTGGGGCTGGTGCTCTGCTTTGGAAAAGAGGTTGGATTCACCAGTTCACACAGCTCCCACCACAGTCCAGCCCCACCCCAAATTTCGTGTGAGGGTTTTTGTTCCTTTGCCTACTTGCCTTTTTCCTCCCGTTTTATTTAAGTTTTTTTTTTTTTTTTAAGTTTTTATTTATTTATTTGACAGAGCAAGACCCAGCGAAGAGGGAGCACACACAGGGGAATGGGAGAGAGAGAAGCAGGCTTCCTGCAGAACAGGCAACCGGATGGGCTCGATCCCAGGACACTGGGATGGTGACCCGAGCTGGAGGTAGCTGTTTATCAACTGAGCCACCCAGGCACCCTTATTTAAGTTTTTAAGTTGGGCGGGCTTGAACATCCTAAGTAAATTAAGGATATCGAAGATGAAGAATTATTCTCATGTCCAGAAGTATTTTGAATTTCTTCTACTTTTTTTTTAAATGTCTTTATGGTATTTTAATGAGAAGTTCTAAGGAGGTGTATGAAGCACTGCCTGATTTCTGCCATCCTAACTTGGGAGTTTCACAATTTCTGAATTCTCAATCACTCTATTATTTGCAAAGCATTACGTGTCTCTAATAAAGGAAAGGAGAGTGAGACCAGGTGGGTAATTGACATGAGAAATTGTAAGAAAGGAAAAGATCACTACTCTCAGGAATAAATATTTCAAGACAAAAACAGACTTTTTTCTTAGTAAGTCCTAGTTTTCAGCAAAGGACTTGCCTAGAAAAGTGTTTTATTATGAACATAATGCATCTGCTATAGTGATAATTATTATTCAGAGTTTACAACAGAGGATTCTGAGCTTTAAATATTTATTTAACTTTCAGGACACTTATATCTTTGTTTTATCCATCCCAAATTCTAATTACCATCTTTTGAGATTGCTGTCAATGGCACTGTTTTCTATTATTCAAGCTATAGGGTGCTAAGAAATTTAGTCACTAATTTATAGGCAAAAACTCCAACTCATTATTTATTTTGCTTCATACAATAATGTTTTAAGTGACATACACAGCGTGGTCTTCATATTTTTTATAATCTTATTCAACTCTTTCCAGAAGATGTTAGTATCAGATTTTCTGATGGTGATAATACCATTTTAATATGAGAGATGGAATCTATGTTACCTGCAGAAGTAGAATACAAAACCTCTTTATTACCCACAGCCCCATTGTGTGTCCAGCTCTCAGTATCTAGACACTTACACCCAAGCAGATAGATATTATTTACATTTAAACAAAAGTAAATACATTTCAATGTACATATCCTGAAAATTCACATAAAATTAATTTTAATAAATGTATAAAATAATAATTTGTTTTAAAGGATTGTTCCAAAAATCTCTATAACCATGTAACAAATTTCCTAGCTTGAACCTTAACTATGTTTCTCTTACGAAGGAGGCATGCTCAGGGAGACCTGAAGGACTGGTTCAGCAGGTCAACTACAGCCCATTTGCATGAAAGTCTGGGACACTTTGTGTAAAGGGAAAGAGGATCATGGAGCCAAAGCTACTTGGGGACAATGGTCAGTGTTAGGAGAGAAGGATGGTTCTAAAAACACCCCAGTATCTTTTTTTAAATTTTATTTATTTTTATTTTTTTTTATTTTTAAATTTATTTTTTTTTTCAGCGTAACAATATTCATTGTTTTTGCACAACACCCAGTGCTCCATGTAATACGTGCCCTCCCTATTACCCACCACCTGTTCCCCCAGGGCGAGGCTTATCCATTGCACCCCAGTATATTTTATTCAGATTGTCTTCTGGTCTCGTCCCCACAGACTCATCCTTGAATGCTATAGTAAGCAAGTGGCAAAAATGTTTGATAAATATAAAAAAGCAATTAAACCTGTATCTTCACAGGACCTGAAGAATGCCAGCAGTCTTCTGCCAGAGAAGCTGTGGTTTAAGAAGCACAATGGGAGGGGTGCCTGGGTGGCTTATTCAGCAAAGCCTCTACCTTTGGCTCAGTTCATGATCACAGGGTCCTAGGATTGAGGCACTGAGCTCAGAGGCGAGTCTGCTTCTCCTTCTGCCTGCCTCTCCCCCTGCTTGTGCTCACACATTCACTCTCTCTGACAAATAAATAAATAAAATCTTTTAAAAAAGAAAAGAAAAGAACCACAATGGGAGAGAGGAGCTTTGGCACCCATTGGAACCTTCACCCATTGCCCCCTCCGCTTCTTTAGAATGTCATCAAGAGTTATAAGGAGTGAGAGAAGCTTTGTGGCATAGTTGTGGTATTTTGTACTGAGAACAATAGAAGAAATTACCACAGAAATCAGAGAGATAAAAAGGAATAGTGGATACCAAGTCGTGGTCAAGATGATTGGTTTGTAGCTCACAGCACAGCTACTTTCACAGGACTTCTAGAAGTGCTTGTGAAGAATTTGTGAAGACAGAACTTAAAAAGCAGATGATGACAGAACCAGTCAAATCTCATATAGTTGTGCTATTTTGAACATGACTTATCTTTTCCAGATTAATTTAGTTTGGGAGAGAGGAGTTGACCTTTAATTAAAAGAATTGATCTCAATTTTGATGTAGATTCATGTTTTTATGTTCAAATAAAATAGAGATATTAGATATGTAATCAAAATATTTTCTGTATTGTGGAATTGCTAATTCTGTGTTATGTATTACTAATCACTTCAATGTTAAAGACCCTAAAAATCAGCATATTGTTTAACAATAATTGTTTTCAGATGTATTCCTAAAATTGAGTCATAGAAACATGTTATACAAAAGTCTTTGCTTAATACCACTCTTGGATAGATATATTACTTTGAAATTAACATTTTTATTAAAGGACTTTACTAATTTCTTTCACCATACCTCCTAACTGTTCATACCTCCTTGTATTCAAGCCCAGTTTAATCACCTCTGCTTCTTGCGGACTGGACCACATGACTTTTTTTTTTTTTTTTTTTTTGGTTTTCATACTTCATACATACATTATATTCCTTTAATCATGAAGATTTTCAGATTTGTTATAGATTGATTAGAACCTTGTTCTGTAATGAGTTGATGTTATTCTCTGTAACTCAGTAATTAGTACAAAAGATAAAAAATATGGAGTGTATAAATCCACAGCACGTTTGATGTTTATAGAATAAACATGTTGTGTCTTGGCCTTGGCCACATATTTATAGTCTAAGAAACTAAGAAAAAAAAATGCATCATCTATATCTAATTGTAAATGTGTGGCAAGAGGAAGCTGGAAACATGAATTTAATAGAGAAATTAACTATCTTGTGTTTTGAAAACAAGAAGATACTCTTTTGACCCTTGCTTAATTAAAATGGATTTTCTAGAGGAAATAAAAATTCACACAGACCCAAAGGTCAAAGAGTCTTTGCCTGGTGGGGCTCTCCTTTGGAAAAGAACATTCTGAAAATTGGCATTTCTTTTCTCAGAAACTATCTCAACAGAGATCTGAAAATGTTCTTTTTCCATCTCCCTCAGCCTGACCTTAGCTTTGTCAGGGAGTCTTTTAACTTATCATATTTATAAAATGGCCACAAGATCAATGTACTATCCTTCTGAAGTTAGTTAAAAATATGGGTGATATTGCATACTGTAGTTTTAAATATTTCTTTCCAACATAAAGCAAATTCTTCCTTTTTTTTCTTTCTTTTTCTTTAAATTCAATTAGCAAACTGTTTCTTAAGTTCCTTGAGGGTATAGATTTGTATTTGTTTATTTACTTCTCTCTTCTCAGCCCCAGAAGAGTGCTGTCATGTAGCAGGTTCTCATTAATATTTGCACAAGAAATACTCCACCTAAGGGCGTTGGGAAATATGTGGAAGACATTTGAAATCTTCATGTGCATACAGAGCATGATACAGATCATGTGAATCCTAGGTTGCTTAAATAATACCACATTCTAAACCTACTCTTCTTTGATTACTGATGAGGTAAGAAGTTCTGAAATAATCTTTTAATTCATGGGAAACTTAAAATCTAAAATCTTTCATCCATTTTTAGTTCTCTTATACTTTATAACATTTCCTACTTTCCCCTTCTTTATCCTCCCTATGACTCACCCTCTGACTTTTTAGTACCCCAAATTGCAGAAGCTGGAATAACACTTTGAATAAGGCTAGCCTTGAGAATCAAACTCTTAGTGGAAAACAGAAATGAAGGAAAATTAGATTTGTGAGAAAGCTGTGGAACTGGGCAGTAAAGAAATGAACCAGAGCAGGGCCAAGAGGAAGCATGGAGCACCAGGGCCAAAGAGTGGGAGAAAAATGCTGCCTGTTCCACCTACAATGTGATCCCCCCACAGAGTCTTGCTAGTCTTTTAATCCAAAGAGGAAAAGAGGTGTGATATCTGAGAATATCAAGAGAGTTGTTAGCTCTATTGACAAATCTGGTCTATCAACATTCATGTTCTCTGGTTTTGGTCTACACATTAAAAATAGATTGTGCTGTATTGGCATTCCATCTGCCTCTTTCACAAACTCTGCAATCTTTGAAAGGAAAAAAAAATGAGAACAGTGCACTATTGATTTAATAGTCCATGATTTATTGTTAGCATCCATCTAGACATTTAGTTAAGTGCTTTGGATTGAGGAAGCCTTATTTATAGTACAGGTTTAAAGGTTGTGAGGATTTCACAATTGTTGTTGTTGGGGGGAGGGACAGAGGAAGAAGGAGAGAGAATCTCCAGCAGATACCCCACTGAGCACTGAGCCCTAAGTGGGCCTCAATCCCACATCCGGGAGATCATGACTTGAGTCAAAACCAAGAGTCTGACATTTAACCAACTGAACCACCCAGGTGCCCCAAGTGGTGAAGATTTCAAATCACGAATTTGTCTGTTTGTTGGTATATATGTGTATGTGAATCCATGTATGTTTACATATAAATAAATATTTATATGAAAGATCACCTAGACTACATCAAAAACTAATGGTGTACTGTATGGTGGCTAACATAACAGAAAAAAAAAGAAAAGAAAGGTCACCTAGAAAAACACAATATAGTAGCTTATAAATGTATAAGATGATATATATGTTTAAAATGAGGCATGAGATTTACTTTCCTTCCTTCACTAAGCTTATTTGCTATCACAGGACTATATAATGTAGTTTAATAAAAGATTAAATTTTTATTTGAGGGTAAGTAACACCATGCCCCTGGAGGGAGGAAGGCAATACCAGAGAAATGTTTGTAGACATATTTAAATAGAGTAAGTCTCTAACTTGTTGGAATTCCAATCTTATTAGCTCAGTGGGTTCAAGAGCTCATACAAGCATAAAATCCCCACATAATATTTGATATGTTTTATGAAAGCAGAAGTAAGTTACATAGATGTCAGAGAGAAAAAAGTTATTTAATAGTCTACCAGTTCACCTGAAAGCATTAGTTAAAATAAGAATATTTACTTAAAAACTCAAATACTTTGGAACACCTGGGTGGCTCAGATATTAAGCATCTGCCTTCTGCTCAAGCCATGATCCCAGAGACTGGCATGGAGTCCCAAATCGAAATCCCTGCTCAGTGGGAAGCCTGCTTCTCCCTCTCACACTCTCCCTGCTTCTGTTCTCTCTCTCGCTGTCTCTCTCTCTCTCTGTCAAATAAATAAATAAAATCTTAGGAAAAAAAACATCAAAACTCAAGTATTTGAATTGTCAAACATGATTGGTGTGAAATTAGATTTGAAAAATAAAATGTAATTTACTTATTTACTTAATCATTTATTTACTTTATACATTGCTTTATTCCAAAAGGATTTGATTCAGAAAAATAAATTTTATGCAAAAAATTAAGGAGGAGGTTGCCAAACACCTTATCAATTAACCGTTATTAAATGTCATTTAGATGCCAGAAACTTTCATATTCACCACTTCATTTAATTTATTCCAAAAACTCCATCAGGTCTGTTTTCATTTTTTAGAAGACATTGAAGCTCATATAAATGAAGTCATTTATTAGCCCATTATGAAAAATAAGTAAATGGCAGAGCTTGGTTTCAAGCCAGGTTATCTGACTCTTTAATGGTTTTCCCTGTACTTTCCATCACTTTCTCTTTAGCTTAGAATCATGATCAAAGTTATATCCTTCAAACTGTCAAAGGATTAGACATAAGACAAAAATTTCCTAGTGGATAAAGTAGAAAACCACAGCTTCCATCCATTACCAAAATGTAACAAGTCTGGGGAAGGAGGATAAAAGAAAATATTCTGCAAATACATGCTGTCCCTATCTTTATTGATAGATTTCACTGTATGTGAATTTAATTCTAGGAGCTGAATACCTATTACAAATTATTTTAATTATTGTAAAATAAGTATTTGCACAAGTTGTTATCTGTTGGAGAAAAACCTGAAGGCCACACTGGTGTCTGAGACCGTCGCAGAATCATTCATTCCAGTCTCGCTTCAACTCAGGAGTCAAACTGTTGTTAATAACTTGTCACTCTCAGGCACTGTCTCCACAGAGTTCCATGCCTTTTCCCCCTCTTCCCAAGGGCTGAAGCCTCTCTGAGCCCCACCACTTTTTACCAGAGAACCACTCCTTTTACCTTTGTGAGAAATTAGCAACTTAGAGGTGGTTTTCCTTCATCCAGAAGCTCTTCCTGGTCAACCACTGTGCTTTCAGATGGCTGCTAAGGCTTTCCCACCCTCACAGAGGAATGTCTGTCCCTCACATTTTAAAAGTGAAATTCTCTGTGTGTGTAGTCTCTATTTCCTGTGCCTCCACAAGGACATTGGTCTATCCTTTATACTTTCTCTTGACCATCTATCCTTTTATGTTTACTCTTTTATTCTGTATAAGAAAATATTTGGAATTCAAACAATGTTGTGGGCCATGAGTGGATCACCACCCACCATGTTCAGGTGGTGATTTCGATTCCCATTTACTCTTTGTTGTTTCTATTCAGCTTCCATCAGTCTCCCTTCACCTTAGTCTTTAATGTTCAGGGCATTATCCTCAATCACCTTTTATTTCCATTCTATATCTATAGCTCATCAAGTTTAATCCCTCAAATCCTACTCTATGAATTAAAATCGGTCTTCAGTCTAGGCTTCTCTATCTTTCTACTGCTCTCCATACCTACATGTCATCAACCCACAAGATGCCATCAACTGGATATATCAAAACCCTGAACCAACATGTCCAAAGTTTTTGTTTCTACTCTCTGATGTGGGCTTCTCTTGCCTTCTGAAATGTAGAGACAGCAGCTCAACTCTTAGATCTGAAACCAGATGCCTGAAAACACCTGGATTTTACTCACATCCCCCTCTTCCTACATCAGTCTTCAAGTCCTGAGACAACTGCCCTGTCCTCCTGTATTTCATTTCTCCTTCTTCTGATTCCCATTGCCATCACCTTATCATAGGCCTTGGGCTTTCTCATTTGGATCTCTGTAATATCCTCTTATTTTATTAAAAAAATTTTCTAAAGATTTATTTATTTGAGAGAGAGCTTGAGCACAATGGTGGGGAGGGGCTCTGGGAGAGGGAGAGAGAGAGAATCTCAATCAGACTCCAGGCCAAGCACAAGGCCCCAGGTGACACTCAATCCCATGACGCTGAGACCATGACCTGAGCTGAAACTAAGAGTCAATGCTTAGCTGACTGATCCACCCAGATGCCCCCCTGCCTTTTTAAAGATTTGTTTATTTATTTGAGAGAGAGAGAGAGTATGCAAGCAGGGGAGTGGGACTGACAGAGGGAGAGGGAGTAACATTCTTTTGTAACATTCTTTTAACTGATCTCATATTTGTCATCCAGTACCCTTAACATTGTCTCGCTTTGATCCCATCACTCCCCACTACCAGATAAATGTATGTACTCATATTTTACTCTATTCATCCAGTCATCTATATTATAGACATGGCTCTAAATGTCCAAATATCACACATTACTAAAAGTAATTGTCACGTAAATAATTAAAAGATTTTTGCAAGAATGAATATTAAAAAAATAATTGTCACCAAGTTAGCAAAAGTATATTTTAACAAAAGATAAACTTCTTTTTTTTTAAAGATTTCATTTATTAAAAAAATATTTTCTTTATTTATTTGTCAGAGAAAGAGAGAAATTGAGAGAGAGAGAGAGAGAGAGCACAAGCAGGGGGAGCAGCAGGCAGAAGAAGAAGCAGGCTCCCGCTGAGCAAGGAGCCTAATGCGGGACTCGATTCCAGGCCTCTAGGATCATGACCTGAGCTGAAGGCAGATGCTTAAGGACTGAGCCACCCAGGCATTCCCAAAAGATAAACTTCTTGATTTCCCTTTTGTTATCAGCTGGCATTGTCAATTCTTATAATAATAACTAGTTTCTTCAGAATACTAAAGGAAGATGATGGTTTTGTGAGAACATTTGCTACCTCAATAATGTAAAGCAATTTTGATTTTTGTTGGACACATGACTGGCATTCCTAGAAACAGCCCTTTGAAAAAAAGTTTTTAATTCTTTTTATTCCCCCAACAGAATACAGTTAGTTCTGCTGTAACATGAGATATATATTTTTAAAAATCACTAGATAATGCAAAATTATGCAAAATCCTGTAATAAAAATCACAGGACTTGCGAAAAAAAATGGAGTTAGGGTAGCAAAACTCAAACACTTTATCAGTGGCAACTAAACAAGACAGAAACTGAACAAAATTGGTAGTGCAAATTTACCCATGTCAAATTGTTAAGAAATAACCAAATACTATAATAAGTATGACAGTTACCTTGAAAAATCCTGAAATTTTGCTTGTAGAAGTGGCTATCAAGTGTCTAGTGGATTGTAAATCATTATGAAATGGTGGAAGAAAGGTTATCTGAAATTGGATGTGGATGGATGTGGCTCCTGACACACACCATGAAGTGAGGAAGCTGGACATATTGGTGACCTGTGCGTGTGTTGTCTTGCACCTTCACCAAGGGCTGGCTAATTGGGCACTTTGTTTACACTCACCTCGTGTTTCTCATAGATAAAACTGGGTATAAGCCAATGTAAAGTGTGCATTATGCTCAAATTATCATTTTAGCTTTTTTTTTTAAATCTCATTTACATTAAAAGAGGAACCTCTCTGTTACTTATGTTTACAACTCTGAAGTTCAATAATGTAGAGCTTTGTTTACAGAATCTGAAGTGGCTGGATTTCCATTATCAAAGCAAGATAGAAATTATCTACATTAACTCAGGAAAAATATTTCAGGATCACACTGACCTAGTGAAAAAGGATTTCTCCTTAATTTGTAAGTAAAATACCAAGAGGTACTAAAGAGTCCTCCTTGATTGTCAGTATTAATTCAGTATATCATTAAAAACTCCTCAAGGGTCACTCTTATTTGTTAATTTCACTTTGAGTTTGGTAACCGTTTTGTTAATTTTTCTGTTTCTCGTTTATCGGTTAGCAGAAACGGTAGCTTTCCTGTGTTATGATGCAAAATAGTAATGCTGCTATTACTCTCTTTATTAATGATCTTTAGAACTATGTAGTAAAAGAGAGATGAGAAACGATCTTGTCTCAACAACACATTTTTTTTTCTAAGCATAAGTTGACTTTGTGCTTCTTAAGAATGAGAGAAATAGAATTCTTTACAACAATGTATTACTTCCAAGCAATGGAACTAGTTTCTTTAAAATTTATTGCTATCCTCTTTATTAAGCACTGTAAATAAACTTTCAGATGAAAACAGAAAAAGTAATATTAATGTTTACAAATGTTGAAGGTGGTAGAGGATAAAGAAAAAAAGGTACGCTATATGTGTTTTTCCCAGGGTCCTGGGATTGAGCCCCACATTGGGCTGCCTGCTCAGTAGGGAACCTGCTCCCTCTCCTTCTGCCTTTCCCTGCCCCACTCATGCTCTCTTTCTCTCTCTATTTCTCTCTCTCACTCAAGTAAATAAAATATTTTAAAAAAATAACAAAAATCTAGACTTCACTGTAAGTCACAATTAAGTATGAATAAACTTTTACAAATATAAATATACTTTGAAGACAAATAAAAATTTTATAATGATACTTTGAACTAGAAGCTCAAATATTAATGATTAAGATCATTATTAAAATCTCTACCTGATTAACAAACATAATCGTGTTGGTTTGCAACCATAACAGTTCCCTGTGTAAAGTATGAAAATGGCCCCCAAACACACAGGAAAAGGAGAGGCCAAAGAAAGAGACAAACCACTCCAGATTGCTACAGGATAGTTTTACTAAGCAAGAAGACTTTCAAGCCTTCTTTTCGTCAGCCATGAGGTGAGTAGATCACTGCACTTTCTCCAGAATCTTAAAAGTTTATATAGGGACCTTGATGGGGTTCAGACCAGTCCAAATGGTTTTCACAACACATTACTCTCTCAAGTCTGTTTCCTGGAATCTGCTTCCCCTACAGAATGGTGGGCGGGGTTTACATTCCAAGCATGGGGCTGGGGAGTGTTCTTGCTTGGGGGTGGGTAAAGAACCTGCAAGTGCCCAGGTCCAGCTTGCAGGTCAACTAGCAGTCATGTCCTCTGAATGACCTCCTCCAACAAGTCTAGAGATAGTAATTATTGCTTAGATAAAATTAAGTTTACTCATTCTTAAATAAAAATCAAGATGTTAATTAAGAAAATATATGAAACTATCTCATTTATTAGTGTTTATCATTTCTGACTCTCCTTATGATATTATATGAAGGTTTATAATTCAGTGCCTATTTTCTTGACAATAAACCCTTGAAAAACTAAAACATGCACAAAGATATTACTTATTAGCATATGTATATATGTTATATATGTATTAGTAGTTTATATATTTGTGAGTGTGCATGTACATGCATGTGTGTGTATGTTTCTGTATTTCTATGAATGGAAATGTCTCTTCTGTGATAGATTCATTGCTCTTGGTTCAAATCTTAGCAACAGTGATTTTAGGCAAGGCAAATACTGCTTTAAATAAAGTATTAAGGTACTATGCAGGAATAAAGCACATGAACTCTGGACACTTGAAAGCTCTAATACCATGGGCAATTATTTAGTTCTGCGTCTCATTTTCCTCATGTCAAAATGGGAATATATATGGTAGTACTTGCTTCCTAGGCTTTCTGTGAGAATTAAAGGAGCAGTTGCATAGAAGAACACCTGCTATCTATTAAGCTCCATGTGATGATGGAAAGATGATAGTAATGCAACTAATACACTAGCTCAGTCTCTCTCAAATTGCTCTGTATTGTCTGCATTGACTCTCTAGTCTCACTTTTCCTTAAGATGGAAATATCATTCCATTTGATGTTGTATAATCATGACTACAGATTTTGTTGTTGTTGTTTATTTATTTATTTATTTATATTTTTTCAGTGTTCCAAGATCATTGTTTATGCACCACACCCAGTGCTCTCCATGCAATCCGTGTCCTCCTTAATACCCACCACCAGGCTCACCCATCCCCTATCATCCTCCTCTCCAAAACCCTCAGTTTGTTTTTCAGAGTCGCAGTCTCTCATGTTTTTGTCTCCACCTCCGATTTACCATAGAGGACATTAGGAGAAGGAAAGGGAAAATGACTACAGTTTTATTTTAAACAAGTACAGTGGGAAATTGTGAAACAACATAATTATACCAATGCTGTCACTGTTGGGCAATTATTTTAAAATAAACACATCCTGTAGATCAGTTTCAATAGCATTACACCAGATAGCAAAATGTTTCACCTTTCTCCCTAATAAACATCTTAATTTAACTTTATGACTGAGTAATCCTCCTTTGCTAGCTAAGGACTAGAGCTATAAAACACCCACAGCCAAAAATCTGTTAATTTACTCCCTCTTTTCCACAAATATTCCAAAGAAGTGATATCCTCTTTCATCTTTAAAAAGACAATGCCTTGCCTAATCTAGCACAGAGGTGTGAAATATTCACCATTTATTATTCCAATGTCAGGTACTTAGTTTGCTTATAACAAGTGCAAAAAATCTTCTATATTATAGTAACAAGGGGATACATTTTTTTATTAGCTAAAATAGCTAACTATCAATTTTTAACTAATCTTATAACCCTAAAATGGGGGGCTGAGTGCAAGTAAGTAGGTGGTATAGGAAAATAAAAGCAAAAATAGAGAGGGAAGGAATGTGGCTAGTTAAATATAGGTGAAGCCTGTGGCAAACATATGGGTATGATTTATAGATTCTCAAAAGAGAGCATTGGCTAATGGTGGTGGGGTTAGTGATATGTAGAATCTAGAAAAGGAAAGAATCCCACTCAGGAATCCTGGAGCGACATAACTAGGTGGTTCTTGCCTAGAGTCTCTCCTACAAAGCAGAGGCTGATCTGTTGGGTGGCACTGCTTGTCATCTGAAGGCTCAGGTGGGTGAGGATCTGCTTCTGAACTCACACATATGACTTTCGGCAGATCCCAGAAGATCTACTTCCAACATCACAGGTGTGGATCTCTTGAAAGGGCTGCTTCGTGTCATGGCAGCTGGCTTTCCCCAGAAGCAAGTGGTCTGACAGAGTAAAAGAGAACCTAAGCACCGAAGATGGAAGCCACAGTCTTTGATAATCTGATCTCAGAAGTGACAACTCATCACTTCTGCGATAGTCTGTGAATTAAAAATGAGTTATTAAAACTAGTTCACACTCAAGGGGAAGGCATTGCACAAGAATATGGATACTAGGAGTGGGTATCATCTGAGGTCATTTGAGAGACTGCCTTCTGTACTGAATTCAATCCCGTTACTCAGGCCAATCCCAAACTTGTGTTCAGGTGGCTGAACTCAGGTATCTGTCTGTAAAATGATACTGATATGAAGGAAAAAATTTTTCATTGTGAAGTTCCGCCCTTCAGGAAACAATCCAAAAAATGCAATAATTACAGGAAAAAAAAAGAGTCTTCTCTCCTAGAGGTACACCCAGAATTATTTTTTAATGTTAAAATTGTAACATTTGATATTTACTTTAAAATATTTCAATTTGAGAAGGGTTAAAATTTAGGAGAAACAAGATGGTGAAGATGAGTTAAGCATCGGTGAACTGGGTTATGGATACTTAAAAAAAGTACTAACTTATCACATCTAAGAAACATAATTTCTTAGAATAATGTAACACACATGAAATATTCAAAGTTCCCAGTTTAGCTCCAAAGCATCTTTTTTGCAGTTGGTTTATTTATTTATTCTGTTTTATTTATCCAGGATCCAAATTAGGATCCATGTTATTGATTCAGCTGAGCGAATGCTTGCCGTATCCTTCATGTTTCTCTATCTCTTTATGTCCTGTAAATTGCTTTTTATGTCTAGAGATTTGACTGGATTCAGGCTCAATTCTTTAGGCAAGAATAATTCATAGGTGAAGTGTATTTGTATATTTGTGTATCTGTGTATTTATTTTGTGACTTTGGGAGATGTATAATGATATTAAATGGATCATTTTGTTCAGGTGGTATCTGCTTGAACAATCTATTGTAAAATTCTCAATCTTTCAACTAATTCTTTTGGCGTTGTGATCATTTCCCAGATGAATTCTTTCTTTTGCTACAAAATAATGGTTTTCTAACTAGATCATTCCTTTGGCATTTTTAAGTTAAAATTCTTCTATAGAGAATACATTTTTTCATCATCTATTCAGTTTCTCTAAAATAAAATTTGTACAGAAAAGATAAGATAAATGATTGATTATTTTTACTTTTTGATGGTCAACTTTTCTAATAAGTTATTGCTTAAGCAATCTCTGAATTTAATCCATGAAGGATTTTGTTCATTTGTTTTCCTTAGTATCAAGGTTTTATATATATGTGTGTATGTATATATATATATATATATATATATATATATATATATGTATGTATGATATGTTTCGATCCATTGCTGTATTGGAAGACTTGAGATTTTATAAAGTCTTCTGTGTCCTTATTTATTGGTCTGATTACCTTCTAAGATATGGGTAATACTTTATCTTTAGATGTTTATCTATAGATATTCTATACTTTATCTATAGATGTTCTCTGTTACCTTCCTTTTGTTAGAATAAGATTCTTTAGCATGAGATTTTGTTTTGTTCACTTCAGTATTTTAGTTCTTAGAAGAGTTGCTGTTATATAGTGAGTATTCAAGAAATAAGTATTGAAAGTAGATCAGACTACACAGTCACCTGCCAAGTCTGTGTATGTATGCGTGTGTGTGTGTGTGTGTGTGTGTGTGTGTGTGTACATGTGTATGTACTGAACGAGAGGGACACAGAGACAGAGGAGAAAACTAGGACCCATGGCCCACTAAGATTTAAGCACACGATTTAGAAGGGAGGGGCATGGGAAAAATGAATGAAGGGAAGTGTGGGTACTTCTAGTTACAGAATGAATTAATCACAGGGATGAAAGGCACAACATAGACAGTATAGTCAATGGTAGTGTAACAACTCTGTATGGTGGCAGATGTTAGCCACACTTGTGGTGAGCACAGCATATAGAGTTGCTGAATCACTGTGTTGTATACCTGAAATTAATGTAAGATTGTGGGTCAACTATAGTTTAATTAAAAAAAAAAAAAGATTTGGATCCAACAAAGAAATGACTGAAGAAGGAAATTAGACAAATAAGTTTTAAAAATATAGAAGAAAAATGTGTTTTAAGAAGGAGGAGGGCTATGGACTACTGAGTTAAAATGTTTCTCAGAAGTTTCCTAAGATAGGAACAAAGGCTTAGTTATTGAATTTGGCAACATGTTGCCAAAGCAATCCATGACTGGGCCTTTAGATCCTTTCTATTCTCTATCTACACTCACTTCCTTGAAAACCTCATCCAAATTTTAAATTAAATGCCATATTTATGCAGATGACTCTCACATTTATATCTTTATAAATACCTGAAATCCAGACTGATCTATCCAATGGATACAACCAACCTGACATCTCTACCTATATGTCCAATAAACATCTCAACCTCTGTAAAATTGCATCTCTGTTCTCCCCACAACCCTGAAAACTGCTTCATAGGAAAGCCTATCCTTCTGATTGATCAAGCCAAAATTTCTTGAAATATTCCTTGACTCCTCCTTTTCTGTAGCACCTGGAAGACAAATGGGCAGAGTTTGTAGAAATAAAGATATCTACTGTAATAGGATTTCATCAAAAAAGAGTCTTAGTTCTGGAAGGAAGATCGTATTATGCCTGGTCACTTCTCCAATATACTGAATGAGATTAGAGAGATCCAGGGAAATAGTGACGTTCTTCAGTATCCACTAGGACCATGAGAACTATATAGAAATACAGATGCTGGGATTCCATCCCAGACCCATTCATTTTAGAGTCTTTAAATAGTTTTGATATGCAGATGTGATTGAGAATCATTGGTTTAACCAATTACCGTTGATAATGAAACATCTGTTCACCTTCCTCTGCAGCCATGATCTTTCTTAGACATCATCCTCATGATGTCACTTTTTTTTTTTAAGTTTTGTTTTGTTTATTTATTTATTTATTTTTACACCCAATATGGGACTTGATCTCACAACCTCGAGATCAGGAGTCACATGCTCTCCCACCTGAGGCAGCAGGTGCCCCATGATGTCACTCTTCTTATTGCTGACTTTGAGTGGCCCTTTTTTGGGCCAAACTAGCTCTAAACTGCTAGTTTAGAGCAGTGGAATTCACAGCTTTCACTCATATAGTCTCTAAATGATTTTGAAAAATGAAACGCTCCCTCGTATTTTTAAGATGACAATTTATATATATATATTTAAATAGTTGCAAAAGATATAATTTTTGATGATTTAAAAAAGTCTGTGTTCTGTGACAAAAATCATCCTATGTTCTAATATCAAAAATAGCTTTTGATAACAACCTGGCAGCTAAATTTGTCACTCCTTGTTGAAAACAAAGGTCGCAGGGAACCTGGGTGGCTCAGTTGGTTGAGCACCTGACTCTTGATTTTGGCTCAGATCATGATTTCAGGGTCATTAGATCTAGCCCCGTGTCAGACTCTGAGCTCAGCATAGACTCTGCTTGTCCCTCTCCTTCTGCTCCTCTCCCCTGCTTGCATGCACATGCTCTGTCTCTCTTTCTCTCAAACAAATAGAATAAGATCCTGATAGTCTGAGGCTTCATTTTTCAGTACTTTACAAATGTAATTTTACACATTGACTTTAATATTTTGAATTGTCCTTTTGTTTAGTGCCCTGAAGTTCTGTTTATTTTGAAGCAGTATACTCTCTTAAGATTCAAGATGGGTCTGAGTTATACTTTCTTTTAGAAAGTGAAAGAATAACTATGAAGTGACACATCCCTCGCAGGTATATTTCCAGCCTATTACAGTTTAGGATGGGAGCACAAAGAAGCTGAAGATCTCAAAATCAATTTCCTTAAAACTCTCTATGCCGATATATTCTTAGAAAATGTCTATGTAGCCGGGTGCACATTAGCCCTGTTCACATAACAGATGTTGAACTGATGCTTGATGAGTGAAAACATAGATTTCAAATTATTTCAGAAATTCCTTGCTTAATTTTTCTCCACAAAACTGTGGATAGTAAATTTATTTATCTGTTAATATGTTTTAAGTAAAAGCCATATTTAATACCTTCTAGATAAAATTTCCAAGAAAATCTTTGCCAATAGCATACATACCTGATTTGAAATTTAATGTTGCATAAATGAAAATTCCAAAATAGATGTCGAACAAATTTGTGCAACTAGAGAAAAGTGACTACCATCTCTTGGAAGTCATTGAACTAAGATAGCCTTTGGATAATGCTCTTTGGGCTTCAGAAGTGACTTCTTTTTCCTCAAAAGAAACAATCTAAAATAGATGCTTTAAGAAAGTAAAGAAAGAATATAAAGTTAATATTATTTCTTAATCACGAAAAATGACTATCACATATCAAGAATGTTATATGTTAACCACATAGGTTTTTAAAGACATGGATCTTTTAACATATGGGAAAAGACAGAATGAAATGTTTTACTTATTCCGTTTCTGAGATTTTTCTCCTATTAAAAGCCTCTTTATTATGACTTTAACAGTCTGCAAGAAGTTAAGAATGGATTGCAAAGTCAATAATGTTTATAGTGAATGCTATTTTGCAAGACTGTAGTTGTGCTTCCTTTTCCCAGGTTCAGTACTTTAAGGACAGTGCAAAACTGTGTAAGTAGAAAGTGATGCTACAGCATTTCATAGTTTCATCTATATTATTTAATTTTAGGTGCTCTGATTCACCACACTTTGTCAAGTTTGATTTATTTAACAAACGTCCCTTTATTGAGTACCTCCTATGTTGGTCCAGGGGCTGGAAGGATCAAAGATCCTTATGGCATGATCTTCCCTTAAAGGAAATCTACATCAACTGGGAGACACAGATACATATGTCCTGTGAGTCATGAAGCAATAGGTGGAGAAGGGCATGTACTCTTGGCTCTGGGGCAGGTTACTGACTGAAGCTAAGAAATGGCAAATGTTTTGTGTTACCACTGAAATTGAGGCGCACTGATATAGAAAAACAATTTTTCAATCTCTTTCTTGAGTGACTAACTCTCTCTTGGATAGTGAAGCAATACATTCTCTTCTTTTGGACTCCTAAAATTAGTGATTAAATATATTTGTCTCACTAATTGACTCAAATGACCTCTCCCGTGAAAGAAGAACAACTATGACTCTTTCGTTCATTAGAGATGACTCTTGCACTGGGGAAAATAAGATGCGTTGTTTGAACGCAACAGAAAATTTTTGTTTTCCTTTTCGTCTGGGTGACATTTATCGGAATGATTTGACTGGTGGTTTTGCGGAAATTACATTTCCTGCTTCTACTTGTTCTCCTTCTGATGTTATAGGAGACACTCACATTTCATAGGATTCTAATTCAACATAGATGGTTTGATTGTTAACTGTTAAAATCGATTATAGACATTTAACTGCTACTGACCGGAACATGAGACTAAAAGAAAAACCTCACGCAGAACATGGAATTTTAATGTGGTAAGTTGCTGCTGCATTAGCATGCCATGTAAGTGAAGAATGCAAAGCCATAGCATTTGCACGAGAGCTCGTTTGCTGCTATCAAGGTGAAAGGCCAGCAGTGTGAGCGACCACCCAGCGGGTTATTCTCCAAATGATGGGGAGCAGTATTCTGTGACTGCTCCTATACATTCTGTTGTTTACAACCAAAAAGAAAGTAATTGCGGTCATAAACCACGGTCACACAATCTGGTAGGCCCCTATAAACCTCGGGAAGGGCAAATGTGTTTGGACCAGGTGTCAGTAGTCTTGTCGAATGAGCCTGGGCTCTCCAATCGCAGTAGGTTGTTGATAGTGAATAGGAAGTCGCTCCTTGTTGTAAACGCCCTTTACCAATTATGGATGTTTACCTGAGAAGTCAACAGATATACCTGCTGTTTTATTACAACATTCTCTCGTCAGCTGCTTTCAGTGCGTATCTGTTCAGTCCAACAGGCAGGAAAAGGAAAATGTGAAGGCATTCCGGTTTGCCCTGCAATTTTACAGCTGCCTATTGACAACCAACACGTGTCTGACGTGTTAGCTAGTTAACATAAATATGGAATTACACATGCTTTCTTCTCTTGAAATTCCTATGTGTTATTATTTACAGGGTTAGATCTGTTGTGCAAAAACAAAGTCTTGGTCATGTTTCTTTCATAAATCTACCTTTGATGGACTTTTAGATTTACCAAATGAGCTACAACTGAAACAATATCAAGCTATACTGGAATACAGTTTCTGTTTTTCCCATTTACTTGGCTCTTTGATAAACAGATTAAAATAATTTGGTCTTTTTTTTAACATAAAAAATGGTTATTCGGGGCACTTGGGTGGCTCAGTCAGAAAAGCGTCTGCCTTTGGTTCAGGTCATACTTGGGTCCTGGGATCAAATCCTGCTCAGTGGAGATCCTGCTTCTCCCTCTCCCTCTGCAGCACCCCCTGCTTGTGCGTGTGCACTCTCTCTCTTTCTCTCAAATAAATAAAATCTTAAAAAAAAAAAGTGGTTGTTGAATCAATGTTTGGTCTAGATTTTTTTTAAATTGATATAACTTAGATACTGGAAGCAATATATATTCTTGGGGCATCTGGGTGGCTTAGTGGGTTAATGCCTCTGCCTTTGGCTCCGGTCATGGTCTCAGGGTCCTGGGATCAAGCCTCGCATCGGGTTCTCTGCTCGGCAGGGACCCTGCTTCCTCCTCTCTCTCTGCCTGCCTCTCTGCCTACTTGTGATCTCTGTCTGTCAAATAAATAAATAAAATGTTAAAAAAAATGCATATATATTCTTGAATTTTATTGCCATTAGAGAGTTTTGTTTTGTTTTTCTCCAGTAAGCTTTTATTAACAGAGCTGGATGAATTCATGTAATCTCCATGTTCACTTCGAGTGTCAGCTGTTAGGTTTACTTTCCCTCCCACACCCAAATATTCTCTACTTCCAGCTCTGCGCCTTATGTACCATCCTCTGCACAATTCAGAAGATGGTGCTCCTGAGTAAACTGGTGCTGTGGAAGAGGAGAGAATACCGAGTTCTTTGGAAGAAAACTTAATCAGATGAGAAGATAGACTAGTACAAAAAAAATTGTAAGAATAATTTATAATTATCAAAAAAGTTTCCTATTTTATGTCAATAAAATCAACTCATAAGGAATTTATAATTGTGGGTTTATATAAGGTGTCTATAGTTGGAGATTTTTTAGACTTCTTATTGGTCAATATTGACTATCATTTTTATCTTCTGATGATCAATTGCCATTAATTTAATAGCTGACTGATTTGCAAATATGATACATAAATTACCTGGAAGAACTTATGAATTGCCATGCATATAAAAGTACTCCACTGGTCTTCGGACAAAACTAAGAGAATTAGTTAAAAATTAAGCAATTATAATAGAATTAATATTTACATGAAATTTTCAGTCATTTATAGTTAAATTATGTAGAAACATATTATTGTTATTATTGATATAAGCATTCTGTGATTTCTTTCCAGAAATGTCAAGGAGCTGAAGGACTTTTTTAAGACATGGTAAAACTATTTTTTGAAATGAATGTAAGAATATAAAAGGAAAAAAAAGTAATAATACCCAAGATAATTTTTGGTGACCACAGTAATGTATCTTATGATGCTTTTTTAAAAAATAAAACCATTCTATTGTTATGAGTCATCAGATTTTTTCTATAACTAGTTTTGGCCAATTCAGTTCTTGAGATATGGTTCTACAAAGGGCATGAGTACACATTCAGCATTTTCATCCTTGTATCAAATTGAAAATAGCTAGATGGGATTTAGCCAACTACTGTATTGAAAATAATATAGAGATTTCAGAAAAGATTAGATTCTGACTTAGATAATGAAGTAGCATTGTACTCAATAAATAAATAAGATAATCCTACATATGATTTGTTATCTGATTAATTTGTGGGTTTGTTATTCATAGAAAAATCCTTAAAAGTGAGATTATCAAATGTACTCAATACTCTATTTTCAATAATCTGTTTGGGGTTCTCCACCTCAGCCAACGGAAATATATTTAATTTAATGTTTATACTCTCACAGGTGTGGGCCAAACAGTACCACTTAAACACATAGCAGATATTTATTTACTTATTTGATGATTGAATGAATAAACGAATTGTTGAGCCAAAGTTCAAAATTGAATTTTTGTAATGGTTCTTATATTAGCTTTTATGAAGGTGCAAAATACATTGGCTTGCATACATATAAATTTTATCCTTCCTTGATTCCTTGAGTAGTTTGCAAAGGGTTTTGGTTTTTTTTAAGAACAAGTTTTACTAAAATATTCCAACAAATCTTTATCAGTATCATCAAGTCAACGGACTAACAATTTAGTTTCAATGAAATTGTATCTCTAAATAAATTAACATACAGAATTAAAAACACCTGGTATCTCTCTCTTTTTTTAAGCTTTTATTATTTATTTATTTATTTATTTATTTATCTGACAGAGAGAAAAATAGAGAGTACAAGCAGGGGCAGCAGCAGAAGGATAGGGAGAAGCAGACTCCCTGCTGAGCAAGGAGCTCCATGTCAGGCTCGATCCCAGGACCCTAAGATCATGATCTGAATGGAAAGCAGATGCTTAACTGACTGAGCCACAGGTGTCTCCAAAACATCTGATATTTCAAAAGCGCTAAATTAACTATGAAAAAATAATTAAATAGATGGAATTTGAAGGTAAGATAATATTTTTGTTCTTATGGATTAAGATATTCTTATCCTAAGATGGCTAAGACAAAAAATAATATGTTATCTTATCTTGGATAACAGTACTTCTATTATGGGATGAAAATATTTTCTCCAATAATATTGCTTTTGGTGGAGGAGGATAAAATTTGATGATTATTTCATTTCAAAGGTTTGGTATGTTTTAAGCACACTCACGGGTTTCATTGCCAAGTGTAGCATAACCTTCTAGTGTTCTGAAGAAATTACTTTACACATTAAATTGTGACTCCTCTGAAAGTAATATGAACAAGCTAGTGTCAAACCAAGGATCCAGGCTGCTGACTTTTCTAACAACATCAAGTGAAATTTTCCTCACACTACCGATTCCAGCCTTAGTGTTACTATCAATGAAAAAGGATTTCACATATTTTTTCATTGCCTCAGAAATGTTGAGGTTATTCAAGGAAATAGAAAGATGTGATTTTTTTCCTTCATCTTCATTGTCATTTTTATTGTTGTTCCTTAACCACAGCTGAATCCCCACGAATGCCTTTTAACATCTGAGTGGCTGCTTACTAATTAAACTTTTCTACAGAGCCACCAAGAGATCTGCCTCTCTTACTTTAAAATATTAACAGGTTGAATGTTGGCATTGAGGAGCACTGCTAGCAACAGCCTACTGAGCAGAAACTCAGGTGGCAGAGATTATCAGCAGTGCTCAGGCATCACTTGTCACAATTTCAATTTCTCTAAAACGAGCAGCGTGAGCATGAAATATAAATGAGTAAAAATTAAATTTAAGCCATAGTATTTTGCTCCAGGACTAATTAGAAGAACCTGAGGTATAGTAATGATTAAAACCGCATTGTCACATCAAGGAACGATGGCATTTCATGGTATTTCTATAAATTGAGTTCAGAAGCACTGGAGGGTTAGGGTAAAGTCCTCTAAAAATAGATGGTGGCTATCAAATATACATATCAAATATACATATACACACACTAGTGATTATTTAATGAATTATTCACCACAGAGTAAAGTGAATTATACATTTTGAAAAGAAAGGCTAAGCCACTGTTCTTAACATTAGCGTGCACACACACAGACTCACACAAGTGCAGTGCTGCATTGGTGAGTGATGGTTTGGACTATAGTTTCCATTCAAGCCTTCTGGTCAAATATTATGAGAGTTGCCCTTCCCAAATTTCACAAAAAAAATTCTATGTTGATTATCGATTTCATACAGTACATTCAAGAAGACTGAACTATATGTTTAAAGCTGTCTCAAGTTGTTTGTCGACTTGTGAGGTTTGAAAAATAAGTATTAATATTGATGCAAACCTTGAAATTTTTGGTCAGATATTTAGATCAAATATTTAGAAATATTTATGCTAGGAGTTATTACTGATTTTTAAGTGCACCCTTCCAGAATAATAAATGTCATTTGGATAGAAGAAAAAAAGACATTGAGCAAACACGATTGAATTGCCATTTTAAAAAATTGTGTTTTACATTTAGAGACAACAAATTTCTTTAAAATGGTAATTTTAAAGCTGTAATACACTTTTCATCTGATTTCTTAATTTACAATTACTATCTACAATGTCATCTATGAATTCACCTTATTACTTTCCATCCTGGCTGCCATGTTGTCTTTTCTATTTTATCCTCATATGAGTCAGGATTACTGGTTTCTGCTATACACTCGCCATGAAATACTGACTCATGTGTGGAAGCTAGAAGTTTTGCTTTTTGGAGAATTTGTACCAGTTCAAAGAATTTGTACCAATGTTCAAAGATTTGGAATATGCTTTTCTTTTTTTTTTTTTTCTTCAAGATTTTATTTATTTATTTGACACAGAGAGAGAGATCACAAGTAGGCAGAGAGGCAGGCAGAGAGAGGGGGAAGTACGCTCCCTGCTGAGCAGAGAGCCTGATGTGGGCCTGGATCCCAGGACCCTGAGAACATGACCTGAGCTGAAGGCAGAGGCTTAACCCACAGAGCCACCCAGGCGTCCCTGGAATATGCTTTTCTAAATGCAGTCATGGGCATAGAATTTTTTAGCTTCAGCACTATAAGAGAGAGTAAAAACTAAGAAGGACATAATTTGCATGTCCTCACTTATAAGATCTTGGGTAATTTGTTTAATTTCTCTGGATCTTAGTACCCAAGTCTATGAAATGAGTGAGATGGCTGAAAGAAGTGGGAACAATTAAACTATATTATTTACACAATCTTATTCAGCTAGAAAATTATGTGATTTTGAAACATGCATGCATTCATTCATTCATTCATTCATTTACCTTTTTACCTTTTGACCTTCTCTCCCATTTCCTCCACCTCTACATCTCTCCCCTGGCAAGCACTAATTTGCTCTCTTTATCTTTGAGCCTGTTTTTTTTTGTTGTTGTTGTTGCTATTTGTATTGTTTTTTTTCTTTTTTTTAGATTCCACATGAGAGATCATATGATATTTGTCTTTCTCTATCTGAATTTTTTCACTTAGCGTAATGTCCTCAAAGCCCGTTAGTGTTGTCATAAATATATATTCCATAACACAATTTGCTTATCTGTTCATCCATTGATGAACACCTGAGTTGTTTCTGTATGTTAGCTATTATAAATAATGCTACAATGAACATGGGTGTGAGTACATCTTTTTGAGTTACTGTTTTCATTTTCTTCAGATAAATAGACAGAGTGGGATTACTGAATTGGATGGTAGTTCTAATTTTAATTTTTTGAGAGATCTCCATACAGTTTTCCATAGTGATTGCACCAATTCATATTCCTACCAACAGTGCACTAGGGTTCCCATTTTCTACATCCATACCAACACTTGTGATTTGTCTTTTTGATAATAAACCGCTATATCAGGTATGAAGTAATATCTCACTGTGGTTTTGATTTGCATTTTCTCTGATGATTAATGATGTTGAGCATTTTTCATGTGCTGGTTGGCTATCTGTATGTCTTCTTTGGAAAAATGTCTGTTCAGGTTCTCTGCCCATTTTTAATAAAATCATGTTTTTGCTATTGAGTCATATGAGTTGAGTTCTTTATGTATTGGGGATATTAGCCCCTTATCAGATATATGATTTGCAAATATTTTCTCCCACTTAATATAGGTTGGTTTTTCATTTTGTTAATGGTTTTCTTTGCTATGCAAAAACTTTTTAGTTTGATATAATCTCACATTTATTTTTGCTTTTGTTGCTTTTGATTTTTGGTGTCATATCCAAAAATTGTTGCAATTAACTTCTAAACCCTGAACTTAACCCTAAGAAGGCATTAGGTATAATGTATAATTACTTCTACCAAATTGGTGTATAAAAATCTAATTTTTTACATGTCTACTTAGAACAAAATATTTGCAGCATTGATGGTGAGCTACGAATTATAGTCAGATTGACATAAATTTTATATTTATGTCATAGGTAGCATAGTGATACATAGGCATTACTATGAAAAGATGTGATGAAATTGATTAAATAAAAAGAATTCTATTTTTAAAATTTTTGTGGCTGAAATCATTTATATTTTCCTGATCAGAGCCATGGAAATAGTTTAGATTAGCCCTATTTTCAGCCCCATGGCCAAATCAGCAGGATTGGGATTCTCTAGAGTTATTCCCTATCTTTGTGGTTTAGGTACTTGCTAAAAATAACTTCTGGCTGAAAAGATGGGACTCTTTCTCTTTGGACCATCCAAGTTCCTATTGATCTCAAATAGACTAGCAGTTGGTGTCCGGACTTACTTCATTATAAGGAATGAGAATTTCTAAGGAAAGGGATGATTTACTTACCAACATTTTAGCAGGGAATGTGGTTTCAAGCATAACCTATGGTTAGAAGGCAACACATACCAAATACCACTTCAGCCTCCCTAGTTGTTTTCAGGGATTAAGTAGTCATGCCCCAACTGCTGTACTTCTGAGGGAATTGTCCTGCAATGAGTTGATTAGATGCTGATATGTCCTAATCTTTGGCTCTCACATGTTGGTATATAAATTACTTCCTCCTAGAAAGAGTTCTTTATTCTTTCCATTTCTGGCTGAGGATAATTTTCTGAGCAGCATTCTGGTAGTATCTGAAAGAGAAAAGTTCTTCCCTTCTGGGCATCAGATTTAACTTCTGTCTTCAAGAGGAATGATATGCTCCCTGGAGTTAATTACATCACTCTCTCATCATTCTTGATTCCTAGCATTCAGAGAAAGGTTTTTTTTTTCTTTCCTTGCCTCTTCAAACTTTTTGTTTCTGGTTTATATCCCTGATTTTTGATCAAGACTGAAATATTTGCAATAATCTCCAGCAATTTTTCCTGGCCTAATATGTCTAATTCAACCAGTTTGAATGATCTCTAGATCATGAAATCTTAGATTATTTTCTTATCTCATCATGAGTATTAGTTCAATCCTCTAAGACTTCTGAGTTATTCAAAAGGAATGTGATTTTTACATTTGTCTTGCAGACTACTCATACTTTGATCTGCCATCTATCCTTTGTGAAGGGGGTGGGGAAAGCTCTGAAGCAGTCCCAAGAAATCTCCATGAATTCAAGGCTGTCTTTGATTGTTGTTGTACGGATTTTGTCCATGAATGATATACTTTCCTCAGATAAAAGAAAACTCTAAAGAAATTGAATATATCAAAAAATAAATATATTGATGGGATGGCTCATGTAATCAAAGCTATATAGAAAATAACTGAAAAGAAAAGGGATTAATGAAAAGAAGAAAAAGAGGTGAAGCATTTGTAGGTCATCATAAATTCAAAGAGCAAAAGTAACTGATGATGATGGAATCGGAAACTGAATGGTTTTGGTACAAATTGAAATCCCCTAAAGTTATGACAGTACCTGAGGAAGACTGAAAGAAGATGTCCTAATATTCAAAGAATTATCATTTGTGGCCTAGATATTAAGAGATAATGGCAAAGAAAAAGAGTGCAGGGGCACAAGCTTCAAAGAAGCAAAGAGTTAAGTATTATAGTGTGTTAACAGCTTAAAAACTGTAATCAGGACAACCTCCCAGCTTGTCATTCTGAGGCTGTGGAGTGACAGAGCACATTAGCTAGATCCTTGTAGAAAGCTTTGGGAGGACAGTCTCATGTATACTAACATTGAATAAAATGAGAAAGTGAAGGAAGTTTTTATTATGAAAGGGAAGTTCCAAAAGAAGCAGCACACAGGTTTTAGAAAATAAATTCATTAAGTAACTGGTGAGTTGGTGTTAGGTTGGGGGACCAGATGTTTGGTCTCTGTATTCTCAGGGTGGGCTATAATCAAAATATGTGTTCTTAGTTGTCTAGGACATTATAGTTAGAAAGAAAGGACAATATATGAG
Source organism: Meles meles (assembly GCF_922984935.1). NCBI lineage: Eukaryota > Metazoa > Chordata > Mammalia > Carnivora > Mustelidae > Meles > Meles meles. Next base: position 87,164,648 of record NC_060067.1, on the reverse strand, counting down.
TTTAAGAGAGGAAGTAAGAATAGATCTTAGAAGAAAAAAAGAAACGGAGAAAGAAGAAAAAGAATAAACAAAAAAATGACATGCAACAGCATGTTGTGAAAAAGAAGTGAATAATGTATGTGTTATTCAAGGCTAGTCCAAATTTTTTTTTAAGATTTTATTTATTTATTTGTCAGAGAAAGAGAGAGTGAGCACAGGCAGACAGAATGGAAAAGAGGCCGAAGTGGGACTTGATCCCAGGACGCTGGGACGCTGGGTTCATGACCTGAGCAGAAGGCAGCCGCTTAACCAACTGAGCCACCCAGGTGTCCCAAGGCTAGACTAAATTTTACTCATTCTTTAACTAGGTGATTTCTTGATGTCTCTACTTATGTTTGGGCTATTCTAGTGTTTTCCAAAATAGAGGTATAGAAATACTAATCCAAGTAGATATCCATTGAAAATTGAACTTAATATATTTGAAAAACAATTTTAAGAGCAGTTACCTCAAATTTCAAAACAAAGATGACTACATGTCCTTTCAATGTCATGCCTGAGCATTGTCTAACAAGCCCACCCCTGGATTATTTATTTAAGAGGAGGTCCTTTGTTTTTTTGAAGTACAATTTAATATTGACTAGGGCTTAAGTTTTGTGAGGTACAGGTTAACTTCTTGTGAGGTAGAAATGAAAATTAGTCCTGATGAATGGGAATGATTACTTCGAAGGTTATAGTTTTTACTGTCTTGCAAGATATAAGCGAGTTTTATCTGTAACTTAACAAAGTTATTAAGCATGTGTTTTCTGATGGATTATGTAAATTTATTTTCTTTAAATCTTCCTTCTGCTGGTTTTCATATTTAATACATTAAATAAAATTTTTCACATGCTCACATTATTTTATGAGCTATATTTTTAACTTTAAACATCCTAAGTTTATATATATATGTGTGTATATATATATATATATATATATATATAATTCTATAACTTCCTCCCAAAGATTCACAATGCATAAATAATATATTAAGAGTTCTGAGTAACATTTTAGTAAAGATAATTGTGTACATTTCTTTAAACAAACAAATTAACTATCTGTATTTCTTTAATAAAGGCATTTTGGGAAATGTTGTTCTTTACAATACCTATACCTGTGAGATAAATCATTATCAAATATCACATTGGTATAAACAATCATACTGAACAAATGTTAGACTGAACTTTAATTTATCCAGTTAGATAGCCAGGTATGTTGACATACAGATAGACAGAGAGATATGAATAAATCTCAGACTTTACAAATTACCCTCTAGACTGAAACAAACTAAATGATAATAAATAGTAGAAACTGAGAAGATGGTCTCTCCCAAGGTTATTGTGAAGTCACGTGCATAGTCATTGAGAGTCAAATGTATCTTCTGATGAACAATATAATGCACATACATGTGTGTGTACAAGTTCCAGAAAAATGACAAATTAACAGGCTATTGACTTCCTCCCTAAAACACAGCAATGGAGAGGTCACAGAAGAGATGGGAGCCCATTTTAGCAAATAGCAAGATTTTTTTTAGGAATCCAAAAGAACTACAGATGAAAAGTCCTGGGAAACATTTTTCCAGTTATGCTCTTTTCTTTACCTACTATGCTCCCTGCACTGGCATGACGTCAAGGCCATTTGGAGTCCGGCTGGGATGGGAGTTACAACAAGTTCAGGGAAGCTAGCCATCCTTTGAATGTTTGCTTTTCCCTTTTCCCTTTGGATAAGGCCATTGTGTCAAGTAGTGTTTGTCTCAAAAGAAGAGCAGAGTCCTGGACAGAGAGTCTAAAATATTCCTTTGCAGATAAATGTTTCCTGGAAACATAATGAAGTAGATGGTTAGACTCAGATGTCAATCTGAGTCTCTCTCCCCTGAAATGTTTCCTCCCTTCCACTCCATACATTCACCCTTTGGTGCATATGCTAAGGTTTAGGCTTTTATCTTCTCCTTTAATAATCATTATTAGTCAACAACTGATAATACCAAGTACTTAAAAGATGATCTCATGGTGAAGTTTGAGGAAAATAACCATGAAGGAAAACAAAAAAGGTAAATAACCCATGCCAGAGGAAGTGAATCTAATAAAATAGACACAAATTTAAAATTTAAAGGCTTAGTAGATATGCAAGATGGGGAAAATATTGGAAATATGAAGCAGAAATTGGGTTTTTAACAAGAATCTATTGGCAATATTGGTTAAGAAAAGACTAATTTTGAAATAAAAACTCAATGAATGGATCTGATAATAGATTGAAATTGACAAAAGAATAAACCAGTGAGATTAAAAAAAAAAAAAAACCAAGTCCAGGAAGCTTCTAGAATGAAAAGACAGAAAAAGAAAGCACAATAAAATACATATGGAGCATAGAAGCAGGAATTTAACCATCAGCTATGAGAAGAGCTCAGAAACAGAAATAGTACACGAGGGGAAGAAAATATTTTAAAAAATAATAACTGAGAATTCATCACTCCCTTGAAAAAAGAAGATATAAGATCTCAGTTTGAAAAGGTACATGAGGTGCTGAAAAGAAAAAGAAAAAAAATATACATTTAAATATATAATAGTGAAATATAAAAGTATCAAAGGTGAAAATGACATTTAATTCTTCTAGCAAAAAAAGTAGGTCACCTCAAGGGTTCAAGGATCAGAAATTAGAGTGATATCAATTTTTTCAAGGCAAATGCAGCATAAAAATATAACAAACAGTTTTCACATTGTTGAAGGAAAATGATCTAAACCTAGAATTTCCTCTTTAGTTAAATTATTTAAAAATAAGCTAATAAAAATATTTTGAAGTATAAATGGGCTCAGAATATTTACAACAAAAAGACCTTCTCTGAAAGAATTTTAGAGAATATATTACATCTGGAAGAGAAGTAGAGCTAGGTGAAATGCATTAAGATATGGGAAACCAGGGCAGGTGTAGAACTTACTAAAGTTTGTTGTTGTCTAAGAAAACAATGTCTAAAATGTGGATACCCATAACAATCTGCAAATAAATTCCAGATGACATCAATAGGGAGAGGGTGGTGTTGGAGAGACAGGAGGCTAAAGTTGGTGAAAAGCAGAAAAAGATCCTTGTTTTGCTTAAGGTATAGACACACAGATTAATAAGTGGTAGACACTGAAATACAAATACATAATGGAAAAATTTAAAAGTACTACAAAAAAAGAAGAAAATCTATCTACCTAATATAAAACCTATACAGCATGATGATATGGAAGAGGAACAAAACAGAATATAGTGTACTGAATCTAAAAAGAGAGGTTAGATGAAAGAAAACCCCAATAGTGAGTACAACAATGTGGATTGTTTATCAACTAAGAAAAAAGACTTTATACCCATATTGGCTGAAAATCAAGATCCAGCCATACATTTTTTAACATGGACTATATTTCAAACATCTTTACATAAGAGCTAGATTTAGAAAATAGGAGAGGTCAGAAAGACTAACAACAAAGGGAGGTAAAAAATACAGCAGAAAAATATCTTTTAAAAGATAGTCATAACATGAATTTTGACATCAAACTAAATACAGTGTAGGCTGAAATACATCATTAGAGCAAAAAAGGGTTTATTCCTAAAGGAAAATTATATACTTCTGTCTACTGTTAAGATTGTCAGGCTGGGAGATTTGCATTGGCCAATAGAATGGAGGAGTAAAGGGAATTTTCAAGCCTACACTTTCTTGCAATCCAAGTGACTACATCTTCATCTGTTTAAAAAATATCATAACCTTCATAATAACTTTTAATTATCTGATTCAACTTGATGAAACACTGTAATCCCTTCTCTTTGTATCCATTTACTCTGCTGCCTGAATGGATCCTGTATGCCTTTGTTTTACCTGTCTCTCTGGCCAGTATTCCAAAGCTGTTATATTGAGAATTTCATAGTTTCAAACATCTTCCTCTATGGAATGTGACCAGGGGAAAATGGAAAATTAATAAACTTCTTGAACTTTCCTGTTTGGGATGTTCATTTTTTGTTGTTTATTATTTTTTTTTTGATTGTTGAGCTTTACTTGCAGGAAAAATATTGGGGTATAGTAAAAGCCCAGAGAATTATGTGCCCAGGCAAGTTATATGTAGCAGAAATATAACACCTTGACTAAGAATCTGACGTTCAGATGGTCCCTTCAGCCTTCACTCAGACTAGTGTCTCAACATCCCCAGCTTATTCTGTCAATCAGAAGTTGTTCCTGATTGGTATGTCTTCCATGAGACTGAACTAATTCCACCTGCAATTCTCACTGGCTTAATTTCTCCTAAGATCCAGTCAGAATCCATCATTTTGGGCACAGTTATTTTATCATGCTTGGGCATGCAAGTTTATGAATAAAAGTCATAAAACTCAAAACATATTTCATGACAAATCACACTGACCAAATAAAATTTTGTCTCTTAGTCATTGATCATTTTGAACCAAAACAAAATCACTCCTGAAAAAAATACATATTTAGTACTACTTCTTCATTTGTACAAATTGTAACTGCTTAAGAATATTCTAAAATGTGTGCTGCTACTTTATCTTTTTCTTCATTCAAAATGAGATCATCAGAAAGCAACTTTTGAGAAAACTCCTAAGATACTAGATAACCTCAATGATTTATGAGATATATTTGGTCTATCTGCTTTTGCAAGGCCTCACAGAATATGCAAAGGAAAGAATAAAGTGAAACACTCAGTTTAATTCATCATTTGACTGATGGCAAAGATAAACATCCCAAATTTATTTTCCCTAGTAATTTTATTTAGTCATCTTTGTTTTCAATGAATTTCTCTTTCTTTGAATCTCCTCAGTTTACTGGCATTCTGTCAGTCAGTAGCAGAAAACAGAGAAATCATTGGATTCTCTACTGGAATGAAGTAGAGGCTGTATGGAAAATAGTGTTGCCAAGTCAACCAACCACTCAAAATAGAATTAAAATCTCATGATAACTACAACCACAATATGCCAAGAGGGAAGCAAAAAAGAAATTGTTCCCAAATGAAAGAGGAGGGAAAGCAACAGAGAGTACTCACACTCTTAGTTCTTTGAATAACTTGCTTTATGTCCTTGGGTGATTCACATAATTTCCCTGGGTTTTGGATTCCTGTCTGTAAAATGAGAGGATTGGACTAAATCACTAGTTTCCAAATCATAAACTTTGGAATAATGCAAGGAGACCTTGAATTCATATGCTTTATATACTTCCACAATCACTTGGTTCGAAAAGTCCGATTGCAGTCATGTGGGATTTGGAAAAATATTTTAATATTTTACAAAAAGTCTTCATTTGGAAAACGTTAGGGCACATTGGCTAAATGATATGTGAAGTCTTTTCAGACTATAGAATGCCATTGTATTATGAGTTAGATATCCAGATGTTGAGGCTTCTGATTCCTGATTAAAGTCTTTCTTCTGAAAGCAGTTCTGTAACTGGAGGGAACAGTGGAACAGCAGTTAGGAATATGGTTTTCCAACCTAGATTTTCATTCATTAATTTTTTGGCCTTGGGCAAGTTATTTAAACTTTTATTTCCTTCATTGAAGGTAACCATTTGAGAAGACAGAAAAAGTTTAGACAGTTCTTCAAATATAAGATGATCTTATTGCTTTTCTTGCTTTTATTAGTTACCTACTGCTGGCCTACTAATGCTAAATTTGCAGAACAGGGATCAGAATTAGCTGTCAGGCCTGCTTATCAGTCTAGGTGTTCTTGCTTCTTCCTTTCTTCTACACTTTCCATATGAGTATGCTATTCATCTCTCTAGCTGTTTCTTTATTCTCAGGCTGATGTATTATTTGTGGTTGAAGGATATTTAATACATATCTGATAAGTCAAGCAGTAATGTTCTTTTTGGAAGAGAAAATAGTATAGACTCTTACAGACAGTTAAAAGCAAGATAATAGACTGCCTGGACCTTAAGTAGAACAATCATAATTTAATATTATTTGTTATTGGTAATTTTTATCTTCTTCCTCTTTGTGTTTATAAATTTCTTTTTAACCCAGATCTTTTCTGCCACTGTGTTATGGTGGTTGCTTGGGAGCATGCACATTTATTCTTCTTTCTGAGTCATGCTTAGTCAAAGGCTCCCATTTATATTCTTGTCAGTTATTCATTTATCTCTCTGAGTCCCTGTGATTGTGTCGTGGCCACTGAGGCTGCTGCTGTCCTGGGAGAGATGCTCACTTTGCTGAGGCACAAAAGAAAGTTCCCTTCTTTTTCAGTTATTGGATTCCACTCCTTCTGAACTCAAACCATGTGAGCAGATGGACTCTCTTGGAAATGGAAATAAATGGTTATCTCTTGAAACAGAAGGGATTAGGGACTGGCACGTCTGGATGGCTGAAGCATCCTACTTTCAGAATTATTAAAGATGGTCCTTGAAAATAAGAGATTCCCCAATGCTCAACAGTCTTAATCTTCATATTAACTTTTAATCAGTCTGTTAACATTGTCTTACAGACATGAATGAATGTTACAAAAGGTCAAGCAATTTCATATTCATCTGAAAATATGATTAAATAAAAGCTTCTTTTTTTTTTTACTTTAGTAAAACACATGAATTAATTTAAAGGAATGAAGGAAAAAGTTCTCCATGAGCTAATAATAAGGGATAAGTTTTTGTATATTCAACATGTTTGTTGTATATTCAACAAGCAATCATAGGATTGTTTTGTTAGACTGTTATCCTTAAATATATTACTTTGGAATAACACCTACAAGCAAAAATAAAAATTTGTCTTGAATAAAAACATAACTGAAAATAAATTTTATAGAAAATTGACTTTTAAAGTGCTACTTTAATAAAAATTCCCTTAAATTGAAAAAAAATCCAAATACAAATAGCATAATTTAGGAGACTTATAAAAGTGGGTTTGTCAGAGATTTATTGATGTTCTTTGCCCCAGTTTTAATTTTTTTAACTTACCTCTCAACAATATAAATAAGATACTTGTATCTTTTCCGATAGCTCAGAACTTTTCTCTCAATTAAATATTATTTTTATTTTGTTCTATCTAAAATGTGCCATTCATATTTTTGTGATACAGTTTTTACTAGATAATAATACCACACTCTTACACAACTGATGACTGGAAATGATACATACTGATATATACTGATATATATGCTCCTATAAATAATATTTTTACTTTCCTCAGAGTTGTTAAAGAAAATAAAAAGAATTAAGAATATAGATGCTGCCTTATCTCAAGGAAGTGAACTTTGAGTTGATTACAAATAGAATTTGGCATAATCCAAGACCATGTTGTAAATTTATTTGCTCTCCAGACTAACAGCCACTACTTACTATTATGTGCCAGGGACCGTGCTAAGTAATTTACATAATTATTTATTTTTTAAAAACAAGAATTCTTTGAAGTAGATATATTATTAGCACTTTATAGGAAGAGATACTGGGACTTAGTGAAGATAATTAACTATAAAACTATCATATAGCAAGTAAGAGATTGTACCCGAACTAGTAGGAGTGATACATAATGAGAATTTATTATACTTATCTGACCTTATGTGTTCATGGGAGCTGGTTCAACAATCTGTGTGAGGGGTTATGTTTCTGGAGACTGAGGTCAGTAGGGTAGATAGTTGGGAAGAGATGATGGGTATGAAGTGTGGAAAAAGGAGAAACGAGACCCCACTGTCAGTACTGGAACCTGCATCAGCCTCTCACCTTCTTCACACCTCCCATTTTGATGAAGGAAGTGACATGGAAGATAATCCAGTGCCCTTTGTCATGGAGCGAAACACATCTGGTCCAGGAGTTGAAGAAGCAAAAGATAGCAGTTAGAGGAACCTCAGTTCTGGCTATTGACCCACAAAACAACGTGAGCCAGCATGTAAGTGGAAACATGTATGAGGCACAACAGTACAGGCACCCTTGCACTGATGTTTGGTCAACAAAACATGACTGCCTGAAGCATCCACACAATATCTACCATGACCAAGGCTAATGCGAAAATAGAAAGAAAGAGAATGGTGGAAAGCGTGGTCCTAGCTTTGTAATTTGGCTAAATTGACCCAATACAGCAACCCACAGTGAATCCATGGCACAGATCTTTGCTGATATCAACTTCTCTGCAAGGACATATTGTCCTATTTCTTTATGGGTTCTTTTTTTTTTTTAAAAAAAAAGACTTTATTTATTTATTTGACAAAAAGAGAGAGAAAGCACGTGCAAGGAGAACAGGAAACAGAAGGAGAAGTAGGCTTCCCACAAAGCAGGGACCCCAACATGGGGCTCAATCCCAGGACCCTGGGATCATGACCTGAGCTGAAGGCAGCTGCACAACCGAGGGACCCAGAACCACCTCTTTATGGGTTCTTAAAATTGTTTTTAATTTGTTTTTGGCACTGTAATCAACTGCGTTCCTAATTTTTCTCACCCACAATACTTGTGTAAATCTACTAATTTAGGAAAGAAAATAAAGCTGAAGATACTTTCACTTGGAAGAATCAGTCTCTAAAAAATGAAAATATTGTCTTATTTTGGTAGCAAAATAAAAATGATTTAAACTGAAATCACTCCTCCTGTCATCCTCCACATCTCTTTTGTATATGTGCTGCCGAAGCGAGCACATCCACATCTCTTTTGGTTGGGTCAAGACAGAACCCTAGAATGGTATCTACTCCAAGAAAGACTCACATTCTCACCTTCTCCCAACAGCTGGAACAAGCCCACTGCTAGGAATAAATGACCTTACCCTTCTCTTCATTCTTGTTTTCATCAGTAACCTCATGATGCCCAGTACTACCAAGTGGCTTCTTTTCCCCAGACTCTAATCCTTACAGAGCTCTGTAGCATCATTTATTTTATTTTTTATTTTTTTGCATCTGTTTGTCACCTCCCCATAACGTCAACAGACTTATCATCAGGCTTCAGCAATACTTTCAACCTTTCTTTGAATGGGCACTTCCCTTTTTTGCTGTACCAGAAACCAGGCTGTTCCCTGAAGATCCAGGATTCCAGGGGTGACGGTTTTTCCCTTCCATGCCTGTCAGTTTACCTAGCATAGAGGTGAGAGAGATCATCCTCTGTACCACTCAGGCACATCCAAGCCAATTTCCTTTCCTTTCCTCTAAGTTCCCCCAGCTTTGAGTTTCACACCATCAGACCAAACCACCATCTATTCCTCCGTGTTTTTGCCATCAAGCAGACCCCGGCCACTTTTCTTTTTTCTTGGAAGGACCTGGCTTTTGGTTCTCCTTTATTATTCCTGTCAAACCTTTGATGATTTCGTTATCCACTTTCATGAAACATGAACATTTCCAGCCTTTCAATTCTTGAATTTTGTTTCCTCTACAATAATCATGTCCTTGATTCTCCTTTATAAATTCACTCTCTCATGGTCACAGATCTTGTCATATTAATAACTGCAATCACTCTATTATCTTAATCTTAAGGATCCTCTTGTCAGGATTTTCCCTCTAGTTTATACCTTCTGGTATCCTTGCTGCAGTAATGTGTTATCCCTATCAGGACCTACAGTGTATTGATCCTCTTTTCTGGTCTATATACAAATCTTCCTCAATTCGTAATAGAGTTACATGCTGATAAATTTAGATTCAGTGGAGCTAAGTCAGGAAATGTAAACATCTTTAAAGCTTCACCAAACCAACTAAATTATCTAGGGTCAACCAAAAACTAAAATGCTTTTGTCATGTTGTTTCTAATAGAATGTGAGGTCAAAAATCATAACAATGAACTCCTGTTACAGGATTTTGTGTCCCCTCAGTGCCCAGTGGTTCTTGGTCCTGCTGCTTGGAAAAATGAAAAGGTAGACCAGATGAAGAGTGGTGGGCAGCAAAGCAAAATTTATTGAGCAAGAGTATAAAGCTCTTGGAGAGGGAAGGAGGACCGAGTGGGTTGATGCTGGAGCTTCTAAGTTTAGGGGTTTTTATGAGTTCTTTTGTGGAACTTTCTTAGGCAATCAGGGTGTGTTGAGTCATACCAATCAGGGCTTTGGTCACTTACCTCTCTACCTACTAGATTAATGTCCGTGTGTTGATGGTCCTGTTTTTGCTGACATCTGAGGACTTAGGTCTTAACTGCCCCTCCTTGCCCATGATCTTGACAAATACTTTTGTGGTTCATTGTCTTATTTTACGACATTTTTCAGAAGTCGTTTCTGCAAAGGCTACAAAGCAGAATGTCAGTGCGGTCCTGTCTAAGCTGCAAAATAGGATGTCAGTTCTGTTTTCTTTGAGCTGTCCTGACTCCGTATTTTCTTGTTGGGAACCCTGGCCCTGACTACCTAAATGTCCAACTAACTCCTAACACTTCCTTTCAGGATACTTCTCAGATTTTACAACTATTGTTTCAATTTATGAGTATAGTTCTGATCAGTATAGTTCGACAATTAAAGGCACTTGTGGGTAATTTAAAACCTAGAAGCAAGGTATAGGCCATCTTTGCTCTGCATGAGTACTTTGAGGGAGTTGTGATTAATGGTGACCTGTCCCCAGCTTCATGCGTATCTAGACACTGTGGTAACATGAATGTAATAGTAACCACTGTTTTCCATCTTTTCCATCCCAGCTAAGATGTTGAGTCCTTTAGCTCCTTAAATCAGATCTCCCTTAATCTGAAAGTACATTATTTTCTATATTAATTTTTTTTCTGTTTGATACATGGAAGTTTCTTTCCTATATTCAACTCCTATTGATATATGTTCTCATTCTCATTATATCTTTAGGAAAATAACACTGTCCATGGGATCTTTATGGGCCACCCCATCTAAAATTTCCCTTCCCCCCACACATTTCCTCCTTCCCTACCAAGATTTACTTTTCCTTAGCCTTTTCCAGTTTACTTACTTTTTTTAAATTGCTGCTTATCCCCAAGAATGTAAATTTTATAAGGGCCAGGATTTTTTTTTTTCAATGTCTGCTGCATACCCAATGCCTAGAGCAATGTCTTGTACATTATAGATACTACCCTGAAAATTCTCATTGCATGTGAATGAATTTGATCAGGTACTTATGACTCTCCATACTCCCAGGTTATACCTTGGGTATGTGTCCAAATGTGTAAGGATATAGATATGTTAGATATATGCATTATTTTTAAAATGCTATGGTTCTTTAAATCTTTTGTCTCATGGTGTGAGTAGAATGACATTCAGTACTTGAGCATAGCTGATTTTTTTTTAGAGGGTTACAAAGCAGTGCTATGTTTCAGGACCATACTGATAAATTGAAACAATAGCTACAAAATCTGAGAAGTATCCTGAATGAAGAAGGAGTTCATTGTTATGCTTTTTGACCTCGGATTCCATTAGGAATAACATGAGAAAGGCATTTTAGTTTTCTAGTTGACCCCAGATATTTGGTTGGTTTGGTCAGGCTTTAAAGATTTTTATTTTTAGCAGCTGAGCTGCATTAAATCTAAGTTTCCAGATTTTTGTGAAATGTTCTCTGTAGCTTCTTTCTTTATTATATTCAGCATCAAGTAAAAGAGCAAGAGAGAGGCAACATCTATAGGCTCACTTGCCTCCCAGCAAATAGGGAAATTAACATTATGAAATCAGCCTGCCTCCCTCTCATTCTTTATATTCTTCTTGTTGTCAATGGCTGTTTTCAAAGGCCATGAATACTTCCACTGCAGATAATTGGTGCCACCTCCCTCTACCCTTCCAAGAAACACAGACACAAACACACTCAGACATGCATACTCACAGGCCTGCACACAAAAGAACACACCTCCCCCAAACACTAAAAAAATCCAATAAGAAGGAAAATCAATACTTGACCTTCCCAAACAGTGGAGACCTTGATTTCTGTTTCTAGTATCTGATTTTTAACATTATTTCCATATTTAGAATTAGTCGGAAGAGATCAATGGTTCATTTTATTATTACCCAACATCAGGAAGGTTGAAAACCTCTCCACGGATTATTTTGGGGTAAAACATCCAAAATGAAGAAATGATTTTCTGTTACACAGTTGGGTTGAGTTGAGGAGTTACTCCTTTCTTTTGTTGTACCAGATTACTGGTCATTTGAATTAAAGTGAGAAATTTAGTTTCCTTTTGGTGCCTTAGCATTGCTGTTATTGACTTCCTTCTTCCTCCCTCCCTAAGCCCCCCAGGTTTGTTTGGCTCTTTAGATACCTTCAGAATCCTCTTACATAATTTTCAGAAAAATAGATCAAAGCATCAAAATCAATGAAACTGTCAAAAGGCAAGGAAGACTAGAGATCCTAGCATTGGCAGAGTATTATTTTCGGTAGTAGCACATAGTTATTTAAGAACCATGAGCACTCGAGGACCATAACATTAGAGAACTATCTAATTTTTATTTTGTAATGACAATTTTATGGTACGATGGCTTTTTTTAAAGTAGAAAAATATTCAATATTCAAAATAGAGGAACGTTGCCCATGGAACACCCCCCTCTCTGTATACATATACTTATGTGTGTGTATATATATATATATGCATTTCACGGAATAAGTTTCTGTCACCACCAAGAAAAAAATGAACACATCTGCTAACGTTGATTATTTTATTATATATCTTATAGATTTTATTTCAGTTAACAAAAGTTATTTTCCATTTTAAAAAGGCAAAGAAAAACAGTTTAAAAAATAAAGTATTGCTATCTATTAGAAATATTTAGTTTGCAGCAGTAGAAATCTTCCAAATAAATTATCATAAAACCAATATAACTCAAACCATTGGCCCTGAAGAAACCCAGTTAGTTAATTAATTAATGTGCTGCTCATTCACACATTCATTTAGAGAAGGCATTATTGAGGATCTACTAATTGTCAAATACCATGAAAGGAGTAAAGGATACAAAAATAATGACCCATTTTTTTTCCCCCAAGAGAGTCAGTTCAATGAGAGAGATAAATACTCCACTACACTTACCATAGCATGCTAAGTACAACCGAAATAGGTATGGGAACACAGAGAATGGCAATTAAATTTAACTCAGGGTTGATTTTTTTGTGTGTATTTAATATTTAATTTATGTTGTTGCCTTTGTTTAAAATCTTGTCTGGGTCAGTGAAAATAAAATGTTCCCTTTGGGAATTCCTAATCTTGAGCTTGATTTTCCTTTTTTCTTTTATAACTGTGTCAAATCACAGCTTTAACTACAATGTTGCTAATATGAGTAGAGAGAATGGAAGTTTTGGTCTATTATATATTCTTAAAAAGGAGTGAAATGGGGCTGAATAAAAGAATTTTTGGTATATTTGATTTCTACAGAAAATGTATAGTCAGCTGGCCATGTACTATGATACAGCAATAACCACAGTTTCATGACAAGATAATTGTTTTCATCAGTTAGAAAACTATTGCTATGTTACAATGAAAAAAAAGAAAAAATTAAGAAAGTATCAAAATGACATAATTTTAAACAAGCTCTTTGACATACCTTACCTTTTTTAATATGCCCATGCCAAAGATGTGTTCTAAAAACTGTATTGTTATTTTAATTTATCCTTACATTATAGCAACACAATATAATTTGACCAATATAATTGAGGTTTAAATTAATATCCTACAAATAGAAGATATACTATTTCAGAGAACTCTTCTTTTTTAGGATTTGTTTCTAAATTTCCCCCCATGCAATTACAATACTTTGGATATTTTTTTCAAAATGCATTGTGGAAACATTGGGAGACAGTACTGAAGCTGTTAATATTTCTTTTCTTTATCAGTTATGTAATATCAGGTAAATATGCATGTGTAAGTTGCAAAGCAATAAAAAAACTAGTTATCTACTATCACTATTTTGAATTTTGTATTATTTTATTGCTTTATAAAATTAATCATATGTGTTTAAATGTCTGAGTAGTATATTTAATTTTGATTTAATTTTACATTCATAAAAATTTCATCTCTGCTGTCCTATATTTTTACTCAATATTATATTCCTGAGATTCATTAATACAGTTAATTAGTTTCATTGCCATATTTTTCATTGGTTAAATAAAATACAATTGACTTAATCTTACTCACATGATTGATATTTGGGGTGGTTCCCTTTGAAGAAGATATATTATACAAAAATACTACTGTGAATATTTCCCTACATAGTTCTAGTAGCACATGTATAGGGATTTCCATAGAGTATATAGTTAAAAGGAAGTTACTGGACTATAAGCTATGTTCATGTGTAGCATGGTAAATCATTTTTCGAAGGTATTATGTCCATTTATAATGCTACCATCAATGTATGACAGTTCTTACTGAACCAATATATTTGCCAATATTGAGTATTATTAACTTTCATAATTTTTATCAATATTTCTTATTTGGAAGGTCACAGGGAAATACTTTTTTTTTTTTTTAAGATTTTATTTATTTGAGAGAGAGAGAGAATGAGCATGAGCAGGTGTTTGGGGGCAGAGGGAGAGGAGCCAACTGAGCAGGGAGCCAGATATGGGGCTCTATCCTAGGGCTGTGGGATCATAACCTAAGATAAAGGCAGACACTTAAACAACTGAACCACCCAGGTGCCATGGGAAATACTTTTTAATCAAATCTTAAAATAGGTAGATAACATCCACCAACCAAAGAGCAGAGAATTTCTTTTCATATTAATATTGAAATTCATTTGAAAATATGCCTTTTTTATTTTTATTGAGATATAGTTGACGCACACTGTTACCATTCTTTTTATTTTAATATGTGATCATTGTCTTTTGGCAAATCTTTCTTTTTTTATTTTTTTAAGTTAACATATAATGTATTATTGCTTCAGGGGTACCATCTTGATTCAAGAGTCTTACACAATACCCAGCACATATATTATTAACATATAATGTATTATTAGCCCCAGGGGTACAGGTCTGTGAATCGCCAGGTTTACACACTTCAACATTTTGAAATTTTTAAAAGCTGTAATGAGAAGAATAAATGAAACAAGATGGGATTGGGAGGGAGACAAACCGTAAGTGACTCAATCGCACAAAACAGACTGGGGGTTGCTGGGGGGAGGTGGGGTTGGGGAGGGGGAGGGGGGTTATGGACATTGGGGAGGGTATGTGCTATGGCGACCACTGTGAAGTGTGTAAACCTGGCAAATCACAGACCTGTACCCCTGGGGATAAAAATGCATTATATGTTTATAAAAAATAAGAAATAAAAAAGAAAAAAAGTAAAATAGAAAAAAAAAAGCTGTAATGAATTTGATGCAGAAACTACAAAATATGATTTTACCAAGTACATATTTTATGTCTTTATTTGAATTGAACAATATAGTGAAAGTTTATTGGTAGAAATATAATTTTCTAAAAGTTTATTTATAATACTACTCTTTTGAACTTGAGTATATCTGCCATGAACTTGAATATATTATGTAAGCATTATAATCGATCTGTTTTGTCAGAACAATTCATGTTTATTCTATTGACTACTGAGAAAATTGGATATCGCTGGCTTTCTCTTCTGCTTAAATCAATAGCTGAACTCAACAATCACACGTTTTATAGGAAATACAAAATGAAGGGTATATATATGTATGTATGTATATATATATATATATATATAATATCAAATGTTATTATTTTCAAATGTTTTTTCTTTGTATTCCTAATATAAAGCTCTATCTTACACATTTTGGCAAGGGGTTCAGAAAGGAAAAGTCATGTCAGTGAAAACAGGAATAAAAGATAGCTTCCAACAGCAGAATAGAATGGTCACGATTACAAAGGAGTAAAAATCCTCAAAGACTTTTATAGAAATACCCCATTACATTCAATATTTCAAAATTTTGCCAGTAGAAAATTGTCTTTTTTCTTTTTTAAGATTTTTATTTATTTATTTGACAGAGAAAGAGAGAGAGAATACAAGCAGGGGGAGTGGCAGGCACAGCAGGCAGAGGGAGAATCAGGTTCCCCGCCAAACGAGGAGCCAGATGCTGTACTCTATCCCAGGACCCTGGGATAATGACCTGAACTGAAGGCAGCTGCTTAACTGACTGAGCCACCCAGTCATCCCAATTGTCTGTCTTTTAATATCTATATGCATCCTATAAACAAAATATTTTGCCTTTCCATTTGTAGAAAAATAACAAGGTCTGTGCAAAGATTAGGGAATTCTAATATAAAAATGTAAATATCTAAAAATCCAGACTTACATTAAACCATCCAGGAAGAGAAAAACAGATAAAGAACAAAGATCTGTTTTAGTCACTAATATCAAACCACTTTTCATTTCCTGGGACACATTTATCCCCCAGTTTATTAAGGAGGTTCCCTTTCCAAAAAAAATCAGTCATTTGTACATATTTCTATGAGAATATGCCTACCACAAATAGCCTTAAACTTTTTTTTTAATCTGAAAAATGAAATAACCCTATATACTTTTAAAATGCAAGAAGGTGTATTACTGTGTCAAAACAGAATAAGGAATTTACTATGAATTACTTCATTAAAAAAAAATTAACAATGATTCTATTTCGCAAAGGTTCACCAAGTCACAATCACCATGATCTTTCTCACCAGTGCCAAAACAAAGAGAAGAGCCATATAATTTTCCTGTAATAATATGCCCCTGGAAAGCAGTCTATAAAATTGAAGCCAAAGCAGATTTCTTTTATTAGATTGCTAGATAACTGTATAAGTCTCTGCATTTATAGTTATGGGAAATTTGTCCTATAAAATAAAACAGGCTAAATGGCAGCAGCACAAAAATTTAGGTAATTTTCTTGGCAAAAGTATCCTTTAAATTGTATGGCTTATTCTTAGTACACAGATAAATATAATATATAATCCTTTAACATCTAACTTGTTTCCCCACTGATTGTATCTGCTCAGCTCATATGGTCTCTACCACATCCATAAAGCTTTACTGAGTACCTAATAAGCATTTATTAAAATTTGCATTAATCAAGGTCTTAGACAAAGAAATAAAGATGACCATGGAGGTTTTTCTTGGTAGTATTTTCAGTTTTAAAATACTTTCAAAACTTAAAGCCATAAAACACACACACACACACACACACACAAACCCAGCTGTTTTATAACCATCTAGTGTATGAGCACAGAATATCATTTTATCTAAACAGCTAGTGAATATTAAAATAAACTAAGCTTGGATTTAATCATTAAATGTAAAACAGTTCCTTTAGTTTTGGATTACTCTCTTGTGAAAAAATATAAGTATAGTACACAAGAGTCACTAAAGAGTCTGACATCTTGGAAAATGTTTGTTGAATACTCTAGAATCCTAAAGGCCCTTCTCAGACTTCTGTTGGTTGAATTGACGTTAAAGTTCTAAAATTATTTGTAGGTTTTGGGGAACCTGGGTGGTTTAGTCGATTAAGTGTCTTGATTTCACTTCAGGTCAGGATCTCAGGGCTGTGAGATTGAGCCCCATGTTGGACGCCATGCTGAGCGTGAAGCCTGCTTGGGATCCTCACATTTCTTCTCCCTCTGCCCCTCCCCCCACTCACACATGTGCACTTTCTGTCTCTCTCTCTCTTTCTCTGTTTAGGAAAAAAAAAATTTTTAAATGAAAATATGTGTAGGTTGTTATTTAAATTTCTTTCATCAGATGCAGGTAGGATATACTCCCTAAAGACTGATTTTCTCCATAAACTAAAAAAATATACAGTTTAATTTTTTATACCACCTAATGCTTGAAATTTAGAATCTATATTACTCATTTGGAAATGGTCAATGTATACAGTATTTTATATAAATGTTTATTGCATGACTGATTCCAAGATTTAAAAAAACATATATATCTAGAAAAGTAAAAAACTGAATTTCTAATAATTTTCCACCTAAAATGAAAGTTTCAATAATGAAAAGTTACTACTCTCAGGTAGTAAATCTGACATTTGGGTTTGCAATATTATTATCTTTTAATTTTTAAAATTTTGTGACTTTCAACGTTTTTTGTATCTAGTGCAAGCACATAGCTGGATAATGCTGCTTGATTTCTGCAGTAAACAACCACATTGTATTTGTTCATTAGCTATAACATCTAGGAAAGTTTTTCAAATTCCGAATTAATCATTTACAAGTTTCATGGTCTTAGTCAACTTACTGAACTATCCATAAACCAGGGCTAATTCACAGAGATGCTATGAGTATCACACCTAGTGGCCTGACACCTAGTAGGCTTTTAATGACCTAATAGCTAATACAGTTTTTGTTTTTAGGTATAATTAATAACTGGCATCAGAATTCTCTTTATGGAAGCAAGGTCTTACTGAAGGAAATATTTTGATGACCAACTGTCATCAAAATGACAGGTTGGATGTTGAAAAACAAGTCCAAATATAGAAGGCAGAAGAAGAAAGCAGAACAAAGCAATTGCTGAATTTCTGAATAAAACAAAATGCAAAGAATTTAGTTTAAGGAAAAAATAAAAGGCAACACAGGACCTTAAAAAAAATGGCAGTACCTAGGCACATAACAATATTAACATAACATTGATGAAACTGTAGGTATGTATGGCTGATAATGGCTGAAGGATATTTTAAGCATAATGATTTTAATAGTCAACTAACATATTTAATATGTTAAATATTCAATTCTAATGAATGATTTTGAGCTATAACTCCTTCCTTCTCCATAAACCTTCAGTAAAAACTTCCATACAAACATACATAATGGTTTTGTGTAAGTGTCCCTGTCACTAATCCTAACCAGAGAAATTAAGAAAAGCAATGATTGGGTGAGATTATGTTGGGCAAGGATAATCCTGCAGATTAGCCGCAAGTTCCATTAAAAATAAATCACTGGAAGCTGAAATTCAGCACCAAGAGAGGCAAAGAATCTTTTGCTTGTAGTGAGATGGAGAATGAATTACACCAATCTTCTCCCCTCCAAATTCTCAGTTGGTGAAGAAATAGACACAGGTGTCAGACAGAAGGAAATTAAAATACTGGTACTGCTTTATATATTTATAGTTGGATTAGCTGAACCAGAAAGCTTATCTTGTCTGATGACCTGAATCCTGCTTCCTACTGCCTTCCCTTCTTCTTACAACACAGACCCCGCTTTGATGGAACCATTCTTTACCCTAGAAGCTTGCCACCCTGAGGGCAGAAAAGGGATGTGTCCTGAGGAAAGGACATTTCCAAAGGGAAAACCTATATGTAGTTTTCTTTACATGCTTAATTCCTTTTTTCTATTGACACTCTAGCTATGTGGCTTATAATAGATGAAAGAAACAAATTCATTTCTCCTTCTTTAGGAAGAAAAGAAATTCTCTGGGAAATCTTCTCAGGAAAACATGTTGTCAAGAGGACCAGGATTCTCCCCAATATCTCTGATATTTGTTTTTCTTAACTCATGGAATTTAACAACCAAAACTCTTGCCACCAGCAGTGTACCTATCCCAGTCAGGGGAGGAGACAGGCAAGCTCTGCTCTCATTTTCAACCACTTCTACTTTGTGTTTTTTTTCTTGGGTCCACTGATTAGTGTTAGGGAAAATGCCTGTTCTCCATGTTTTGCACATTTATACTGGGGGAGGACATTTCTATGACGCAGGAGTAATAGAATAGGAAAATGCGTGGACTGTGTTCCCTAGGGAAGATTGAAAAGATTGGGGAGGAAACTAGCTACGAGTGGTTCAATTCTTTCTCTCTCTTTCAGAGGAAAGTTGTGCTCAGAAAGCTGCCATTCTCCACCCATCTATGTGATGTGTTTTCCACCTGGACAGTTATCTTCTGTGCACCCTTCTAGTTCCACTTGCCATTTCCTTTTAGCGTGGTATCAACTCCCAAAGGTTGACTTGGGAAAAATACATGCAGTGGTCCTTTTTGCTCTGGCTTCTGAGTGGGTACGGTCGATGGTGAGTCTTGGTAGAAGACTGAACAGAGGCAGGAGGTTGGGTCCAAGTTGTTTTTGCTCTGGCTATCTCTGGCTCATCTCTTCCCAAGGTGGCTCATCTCCTCCCAAGGCCCATCTCCTCCTACCTTCTCTATATGACTCTCTCCTTCTGAGTTTCCTAACTGCTTTGTGCCTAGAGCTAGAAATAGCTCTGCTGTGACCAGCACATGGTTTTTGGCATTCTTATGCCCTGCACACACATATCTAAATAATTTCTTTATTTGACTTTACCTTCCTGCTGAGACCATGGCTGCTACATGCAGAGATTTGAGGAAGGTAGGCTTAATTGAAAGAAGTATTAGAAGGCCAATTTTGGCTCTAATTTCAATATTCATTCTCTCATTTAATCATATTCATAATAAAGTTGCTAATAGATCTTCATTTCTCTGATGTTGGTGTCTAATTTCGGAATTCATTCAGAACTCAACGGGAGTAGAAAGATATGTTATTTATATGTCTTTATAAAACTCCAATGTATTAGTACATGGCCAGTATTGTAGAAAAAAATGGAGAAACCTTGGTGTTTGAGGCACAAAAAAATATGTGGGGTATGAGGTTTCTGCTGTGGCTAGTGCAGGGGCTTTTACTTTCCAGTAAGTAAGATTTAGTATTCAGTGTATTAGTTAATGTGTTCTCAGCTATTTTTTTTTCCTTTGGCAGATTGTTACAGCTTATATTGAGTTTGCAAAGCTGAACATAATTTTTAATGGCAAGATCTTCAGTAGGACACCTGGCCTTAGCATGTAGACTGCCGTGGTTAACCTTGAACTACACAGAGATATCTTTGGCCAAGGGAAAGTTTAGGTCACAGTGAAATCTCAACTCAAAACAGGCTGAGTATTTGGGCAGTGGTAGGCAAGGTACACTTTCTTCCCTCTCCGGGGGATGCATCTCAGTTCTTCAGCCGTCCAGGTCTCTAAAGATCAAAAGATGGTCCTCAGTGTGGAATACTGAATATTGTTAGAACACTGAATATTATTAGGAACTGGTCTGATATTACTAAGTACTAGACATTAGGAGGTGCCTGAAACAGATTTCTCAATCCTCCTTAGAATCTCATATAGATCAAGGACAGGGATTCTGGGTTTCTTTAGTCATGTGACCCATCCTTAGGCTAAACTGTCCTTATTCCCCCCATTCTCACACAACCTGTGGTTTCATGAATACTCTCATTTATTAGCAATACGGTCTATGATCACAGTTGGGGATTTTGGAGATTCTGGTTGTGACTTTGCTCACAAAGTAAATGAACAAAGTAGAAGGAATCAAAACTTACTAAAGAGAAAATATTCCTTTTTCTTGGGCTCAGAGTACCATGAATGTATCATTAAGCCAAGACCAACAAAGTACAGTAGTCCTCTTTTACCTGTGGTTTCCCTTTCTGGTTTCAGTCACCTGACGTCAACTACGGTCCAGAAGTAGGTAGTCCTCCTTCTGACATTGTTAGAAGGTCATTAGTAGCCTAATGCTGCATCATGATGTCTATGTCATTCACCTCCCTTCAGCTCACCATGTGGTTATTTTATCATCTCACATCATCACAAGGAGAATGAGTACAGCACCACATATTCTGAGAGAGAGAGACCGCATTCACATAACTCATATTTCAGTAGATTGTTATAATTCTTCTATGTTGTGTTATTATTGTGAATCTCTTCGTGTGCCTCATTTAGAAATTAAACATGTATTGGAACAAAACATGCTATTTATGGGGTTTAGGGTTATCCATGTGTGTATTATACACATATTATATGTTGTACTTATTAAGCACATACTCTGCTAGGGCTCTGGGCTGATCATGCCAATGAGACAGTTCCTGTCCTCGTAAGCCTAATATTCTACTGAAAAGTGGTAACATATACATATTAAAGTAAGTTTAAATGAGTGTATAATACAATATCTGATACTCTTTCTAAGGAAAAATAAAGCAAGAAAAGGAGAAAGGGAACTAGGAATCCTTCTGCTATTTCAGCACAAGATGATACATACGTATTACAAAGACCCCTCTAAGAAGGTGGTATTTGAAAAGGGAGCTGAATGAGGTGAAGCAGCCAGACACACAAACATCTTTGGGAGCCTAATTCATGTAAAAAGATCAATGAGTGTAGAGATTCTGAGGCAGGAATACATTTGGTTTGACCAAGGTGCCGAAAAAGGCAGTAGGAGACAGGTGATGAATCTGTGGTGTTATAAGAGATAAAGCTCAAGCTTCACAGTCAAATAAGGCTTTCTACGTCATCTACTTCCTGCACCTGCCTGTCCAGGTCTGCGGCTGGGGGAAGATGCTGAGTCCTGCCTCCTCAGGCAGCCCCACTATCAATCAGTCCCATGACTGTATTCCTAGTCACAATGCAAACTGCTGTGAGCCAGAGAGTCAAAGATGTCAAAGAGCCACTCTCACTAAAGCACCCCACACATTCTGTCTTGTTGCCACCTGAAAATGTCATCCCTTAGTTTGTCATCACAGTCTCCCAATGATACTCTCATACTGGCCTTGGCACTAGAGGGAAGGAATAATTATAATCCATCCCTTCCTCTTCCTTTCTAACTTCTGACCCCTGGAAAACAAATACTGAAGGTGAAGAGATGAAAAGCAACCTATCTGCTTTGTGGCTGATGAAGCTGAATTGGAGAGAAATCCACTTGATCTGTGGCTACTATCAGTTTTCGTAATACACTCCTCCTTAAAAATTTCCCAGCCCACAGCTGTAGGCCAGTCTCCTGGTGGTGCAGAGCCATCCCTCCAAGTTCTGGAGGGATAAGGATGTGAGTATTCTCATGACAGGTTCCTCAGGAGGTAGAACCCAGAAGAAGAAGAGTGCCCACCCTCACCATCTTCCAGATCTCACCGCGTAAGCTCCTTCTTTGTTGGGAAGGAGGGAGTGAGCAAGAGGCAAAGGAGGGCAAGAAGCTACTCTCTCAGAGTTCGTCTGGGGAAATCTAAGGACATGGGAGCTGAGGCCCATTAATAACTAAGCACAATCTACCTAACTCCCAATCTTTCAGAAAGCAGAAAAGAATTTGGGAGACATGAGGCTTCTCCTCCCCAAGATAATGCTCATCTCGTTTGCATTTAGATCTCAAAAGGAAGGGTACCTCGGGCGGTATACATTTGGAAAGTCATGTTTCCTTTTTAAGGAACACTCTAACACTGGTTAACTTATGTCAGATAGGATCAACATAACATGGACAATTAAAATGAAAAATCCAGCTTAGTGTTAGGACCATAATTACATCCTCATCTACTTCACTATTGTTGGGTATCTGTATTTCTTTCAAAAGAAAACAATCTGTCATTGTAGACTACAGCAGTCTACCATAAGCAATAATGCCTAATGGACTTATGATGCACTTACTGTGAAAATCCTTGTTCAGTAAAATGATAGTTGAATACAGAAGATCCATACCCCACCCTCAAATGGTCCTATTTTTACCATTAACACATTATTACCACATGTTTTAAATAGCAGGCTACTATCTGTTACAGTAAAATACAGCATCACAGCCTCTGCCAAGTGCAATATTTTATATATGATGCCTGTAACTAAGTGAAGGAGAAATCTAAATATGGAAGGAAATTTACTTCTAAATGCAAAATTATCAACGTGTACTTATGTGTGTATGTGTGTAATGCTGTAATAACATGCAGTGCCTTTCGTTTTAAATATTCTGAAATTACTTTTCTAGATTTAAAAAGATGCTTCTCCCATTTGATAAAAATTATCTCCAAGACTGTCTTAAACCAGAAAGAGATGTAATGGGATGGATTTCCTCTCTAAAACTGCTGACAGTGGGAATTAATCACAAAGGTTTCTTTCTGTCTCCCTTTATAGGGAAGTCCATATAATTATCTGCCATGAAATGCACACGCAGACACGCAGACATGCATGGCCCCGCCATGCATGCAGCGCACATCACTGAGCAGATTCATCCGAAATACCTGTAACACTGCAAACCCGCGCCCTTGAGGACGCATGCGCATGGAGCTTCAGGGAGAATGTGAGGGCATCCAAGGGATTTTTAGCACCCCCACTCTTCTTGCTCCCCCCCCCCCCCCAATCTACTGAAACATCTCATTGCGGAGCGGGAGCAAAAGTGTCATTAAAGAATGACAGATGATGATCAATGAGAGAAGTCTCTGGCAAGCACGCTCCGCTTAATTCAGCCGCCCCCTCCCTTTTCTGAGCAGCGAACACACACAACAAAGGTTTGGTTTCTAAGGAATGCCCTACCTCTGGCATCTACGCTTTTGTTTTAATTGCAGAGCCGCATAATTTTACGTGGAGATTTAGTCTTTATAATTGGTGGTAGAGATGATTGCTAATGAGGCAAAACTCAAGTAGAAGCCCCAGATAATTTGCACAGTATAACAGATTCTGCTTCCAAACAGCTGCTTCATTTTGCTCCATTCAAATTACCAATTGTCAGGAGGTGTTTATGGATGTTGTATATGCAAAATTCGCTCATTTCCCAAGCTCTCCCCCTCTGGATTCTTTCTTTCCCCACTTATTTTAAACAAAAGATGTCAAATATACTGAAAATAATAAAGTAATGAATGCTTATTTACTCTTGCTGTCTTGATTTAACAAAGAAACATTCTGCCACATATTGCTGAGATCTGTTTAAAAAAAAAATGCTACAGATAAAAGTTGAATCCTTCTTTGTACCCTTCATTAGTCCATCATCTCTATCCAGATGTAATCATTGCCGTAGAGTTGGAAGCATTCCCTTTCATACATTCATCTCGTTGTTTTATATATTAGGTATTCATTAAATAGAAACAACATTGCATTTTATGTTTTTAAGTATTTTGTAAATGTTCTTTCACTATTCATTTGTTTTTGCAATTTGTTTTTTCTTTTAACATTTGTTTCTTTTTAAAAACACACCCTTGTTGATTGATGTTGCTCTAATTTATTTTAATTGCTATATATCTCACCATATGAACATAATACAATTATCTGTCCATTTTCTTAATAGTAATAATCATGGGCGTTTTTTTTTTTTCTATTATGAACAGTGCAATGAAATTTGCATGTACCTGCTTTTACACGTGTGCAAGAGTTTCTCTCGGGTATATAACTAGAGATAGAACTGTTCCATTATAGGTTAGCTGTTTCTTCAAATTTACTAGAGTGTGAAATTGCTCTCCAAAGTAGTGCCAGCCTGTAGTCCTACCAAACAGTTTGAGAATCTGCCTGAGAAGTTGTATTCTCAGACACTTTAATTTTTGTATTTGACGGAATGAAAATGTCCCTTCATTGGGGTTTTGACTTGCATGACTAATTACTAGTGGAGCTGAGCATTCTTTTATATTTACTAGCAGTTCTCTGAAATATCTGTCCAAATCATTTGTCTGTTTTTCTACCAGATTATTTTCCATCCTTCATTGGTTTTAGGAATTCTTCACATATTCTCTGTACTACTCCTTTGTTCACTACTGTCTTAGAGAGCTTTGGGAGCACATAAAAGTAAATTAAGCCAAATAAGAATGACATTCACTAGGCCCCACCAACAAAATTCAAAATCTCCTTTAAATTTAAAATCAGTAAGGCCTTGGTAAACACAAACCAAAACTACTCTTTCTGCTATATACATAAACATATTCATCACTTTGTTTTCTAAGTTTCAGTTTTTCACCAAATGATTGTTTACGACAGGATCTTTTAAAAATATATATTTATATCAAGCAAAACCCAAGAAGCTAGCTTATTTCCATAATCACAAGTTAGGCCTGAAGTGGAAAACAAAAATAAAACAAAAAACTTCTGTCTCCAAGTTCAAGTGAAAATTCAGATTTCTGAAGTAAGAATTGTAATAAAAATTTAACATATTCAGGTATGTTTTGTATGTGTATATGTAATTTAGATTTTGATTATTAGTTTATAGTAACACAGAAAACTGTCTTCTGTGTTGAGAACCTGCTACATAATTTGCAGGGCCCACTGCAAAATAAAAATTCAGGACCCCTTGCTCAAAAATCAATGAAAACTTCAGTTACAAGCATTCCTCGGGGAGATTGTGGGTTCAGGCCCAGACCACCACAATAATATGAATAATGCAATGAAATGAGTCAAATGAATTTTTTGGTTTCCTAGTGCATACAAAAATGATGTTTGTACTATGCTATACTCTATTAAGTACGATAGCATTATGTCTGAAAAATCTCTATGCCTTATTTAACAAATGCTTTATTGCTAAAAAAAAAAAAAAAAAATGCTAACCATCATCTGAGCTTTCAGGGAGTCCTAATCTTTTTGCTGGTGGAGGGTCTTGCCTTGATGTTGATGGCTGCTCACTCACTGATCAGGGTGGTGTGGTTGCTGAAACTGGGGTGGTTGGGGCAGTTTCTTAAAAAAAGATGACAGTAAAGGTTGCTGCATCACTTGGTTCTTCCTTTCATGAACGATTTCTCTGAAGCATGTGATGCTGTTCGACAGCATTTTACCCACAGTAGAACTTTTTAAAAAATTTTGAAGTCAATCCCTTCAAACTCTGCTATGGCTTTATCAACTAAGTTCATGTAATATTCTAAATCCTTTGTTGTCATTTCAAGAGTCCTTATAGCATCTTCATCAGGAGTAGATTCCATCTTAAGAAAGTACTTTCTTTGCTCATCTGTTAGAAGCACTTTCTTACCCTTTCCAGTTCTATCATGAGATTGTAACAATTCAGTCACATCTTCAAGCTCCACTTTTAATTCTAGTTCTCCTGCTGGTTCCCCCGCATCTACAATCACTTCTTCCACTGAGATCTTGAACGCCTCAAAATCATTCATGATGGCTGGAATCAGCTTCTCCCAAATTCCTGTTAATGATATTTTGACCTCTTCCCATGAGTCACAAAAGTTCTTAAGGTATTTAGAATGGTTAATTCTTTCCAGAAGGTTTTCAGTTGGTTCGCCCAAATCCATTAGAGGAACCACTATCTATGGCAGCTATAGCCTCATGAAGAGTATTTTTTAAATAATAAAATTTGAAATTTAAAATCACTCCTTGGCCCATGGACTGCAGAATGGATGCTGTGTGAGCAGGCCTGAAAATAACATGAATCCCATCCATCTCCACCAGAGCTCTTAGGTGAACAGGAGCACTGTCAATGAGCAGTCGTACTTTGAAACCTTGAGTTCAGATCTGAGCAGTAAGTCTCCATGGAGCTTAATATATTTTGTAAACCACGTTGTAAACAGTTTCGTTGTCATCCAGCCTTTGTTGTTCTGTTGCTAGAGCACAGGCAAAGTAGGATTTTGCGTAATTCGGAAGGCCTTTAGGATTTTCAGAATGGTAAATGAGTGTTGACTTCAACTTAAAGTCACCAGCTATGTTAGCCTCTAGCAAGGGAGTCAGCCTGTCCTTTGAAGCTGTGAAGCCAGGCATTGACTTCTTTCCAGCCATGAAAGACCTAGATGGCATCTTCTTGCAATAAAGTCTGTTTCGTCTTTACTGAAAATATGTTGCTTAGCGTAGCCACCTTCATTAATTATTTTAACTAGTTCTTTCGGAAAACCTGCTGCAGTTTCTCCATCAGCACTAGCTCCTTCACCTTGGACTTTATGTCACGGAGACAGTGTCCTTAAACCTATGAACCAACCTCTGCTAGCTTCAAACTTTTCTGCGGCTTCCTCACCTCTGTCAGCCCCCAGAGAACTGAAGAGAGTGAGGACCTTGCTCTGGATTAGGCTTTGTCTTAAGGGAATGTTGTGGCTGCTTTGATCTTCTATTCAGACCACTAAAGCTTTCTCCGTATCAGCAACAAGCTGTTTCATTTTCATATCATCTGTGTGTTCACTGGAGTAGCACTTTTCATTTCCTTGAAGAACTTCTCCTTTGCATTCACAATTTGGTTGTTCGGCCCCAGAGGCCTAGCTCTCAGCCTGTCTTGGGTTTCCACATGCCTTCCTCACTAAGCTTAATCATTTCTAACTTTGGATTTAAAGTGAAAGATGTGCAACTCTTTCTTTCATTTGAACACTTAGAGTCCATTGTAGGGTATTAACTGGTCTCCAGGGAATAGGGAGGCCCAAGGGAGGGAGAGAGAGGGCTGCTTGCAGTCTAATCACACACTATTTACTGATTAAGTTTGCTGTCTTATATGGGCATGGCTTCTTGTACCCCAAAATGATTATAGTAGTAACATCAAAGATCACTGACCAGAGATCACCATAAAGACATAATAAGAATGAATGTGTTTAAAATACTGTGAGCATGACCAAAATGTGACACAGAGACACAAAATGCTGTTTGCAAACGCTGGAAAAATGGCATGGATAGATTTGTTCAACACAAAGTTGCTGCAAATTTTCAGTTTGTAAAAAATGCATCGACTGCAAAGCACAATAAAGCAAAGAACCATGCGACTAGGTGTGTCTGTACAGTGATAGCAGAGCAGTGACCCAAGTGCAGGTCGCTTCTGAGCACAGGGCCCTGTGTAGCTGCATAGGTCACAAGAAGAGGGAGCTGACCCTGTGGACATTAATTTTTCTTTTTTGGAATTTTTATACCCTTTTCACAGTCTGTTATCTCCTGCTGAACATATTTTATATATAATGTTTCTTCATTACATGATTAACTTTTGTACGTTAAAAATGCCAAGCTCAATATATAATTAGAAATTTATTTTAACTATTTTTAGATAAGCTGAGAAATCAATAAAATACATACATTATTTTAGAAGTACTTATGACTGAAAATAAAGATAAAAGTGAAAATCATAGAATGCTGATATTCGTTAAGTTAGTAGTTACAAAACGCTGACTGTATGACAATGGGATGAGATAGTTCTGATAAAACTCATCTGAGTTTTCTCTTGTGAGATAAGTAAAGTTCGAGAGAACACTAGTCAATACCACAGTCCCGAGGATAACCTGTAAACCCTGCTTAGCCAAAGGAGATGCAACAGGCCAAAAGGGACTGAGAGTGAAACTAATAAAACATTAATAATTATTAATTTAGGATAAGGAATGCAACAGGAGTTCCTGGGTGGTTCAGTTCATTAAGTGTCTGCCTTCAACTCAGGTCATGATCCTCAGGGTCCTGGGATGGAGCCCTGAATCAGGCTCCTTGCTCAACAGGGATTCTGCTTCTCCCTCAGGTAATAAATAATTATAATAATAATTAATAAAAATAATTAATGAGAATTAATTATAAATAATTTACATATAAATTATTTATACATCATATGATGCATTTATATATGTATATGGATATGTATAATAGTTTATACATTATAATCGTATAGTGTATATATTATATATTATTTTTTATATATTACAATTAAATAAATAAATAAAATCTTTTTTAAAAAGGACAAGAACTGCTACAGATATTAGTAGGAAGTTCCGACTGCACAGATAGACAATGCAACAGATACTCACTGATTTCCTCCTATATGCCAGAGCTCAAAAGTTGGGAATATATGCAAAGGATTGAGAACAATGCAAAGGATTGATTTTTATTCAGCTGGTGCCTCAGTACCATAAACAACATTAGAAAACAGAGAAGACTGATATACTGTGTGATCCTGGATGTTTTTCTCCTCCCATAAGAGAAGGAAGAGGAGAAACTCGATATGTTAGTTGATAAGGCACCAATAGGAAAGTGGAATTAAGCATAGAGTAATTTAGAATTATCTGAAGCTCAAAATCCTAAACTGTTAGTCACACCCTCTCTTACAAGCACTGGCATGCGCAGATGCTAACTCCAAATTCCCTTGAATTCTGCCTGAAATGAGGCCTATGTAAAGCTCTTAGTAAAATTCCCACTTGAAAATTAGAACAATGATGTCAAGATACAGGAAAGCAACAGTTGGAAATATCCTGTTTATCATTTTATTTCTAGATAGCTAATGATCTTTCACTTTAGATTTTTAATTTTCTTTTTAATTGTAAGCATTTTGAACAAACTATTTTTCAAGTGCTCAGCACACTACCTAACTTCTTGAATGGAATACTTGCATCGTGCACATAATTT